>NC_044920.1:1206058-1290191 GCF_003576645.1 Ipomoea triloba | reverse complement strand
GAAAACTCACCAATGCACCTGCTTTGATGATCATCCCAAATAATAACTTTGTTTGGAGGATATTGAGTATTGGTTCTAGCACCAACGAGTGCTAAAATATTGCAACAGAATAGCATTTCAACAATCCCAAAGCCTCCACTTTTGATATCACGTCTGAAAGTCTCCTTGAAGGGATCACAGTTATATATACGAAAACCTCGACTTGTGCCAGCAGCAAAGCAACTGTAGTCCTGGTTCCATGATACAGAATGTAACTCAGTTTCATCAGTGTCACTAGACTCTGATTGAGTATTCCCAAAAGGTCCAGGATCCCCACTCATGGAATCTTCATATGCACCAAAGCCAGCTGGGGGAATTATCCCTCGAGATGTTGACAAAGTTGAACTCATTGGAGAAGACAGAGTAGACATTTAGAATGCCGCCAGAATATAAAGAAATCTAGAGGGTCAACATTTGAAAATGTTAAAAACATGCAAAAGTAATGGATGAACCATCCACATAATACTTTGAAGACATTTGACCTAGGCTGCTCGATATCATTACAAGGTATTAGCAAAACAAGGAGAATAGAACCCAGAATTATGTCCTAAACAACATGAGTAGATGACAGTATTTCATAAAAGAAGAAGAAGAAAAAAACAAAAAAAACAAAAAGCATCCATTCATGGTATACATTAATGAACATTGATTTTTCACAAAGTTGTTATCAATTTCATTACTGTTAATATCGGCATTACACAAAGCATTAACTACTTAACAGACTCAACATGTTAAAGAAACATTTACCCATCATTATAACATTACAAACCAAACTAGTGAGCTTTAAATGATTAGCAAGGTTTTAGCCATTAATCAAGTCTCTACTTAGGAGCAATTAAGCAGTTCAACTGACTCTTCTAGAAGCATAATATACAACATAAACTTTGAAAACTAGGTTAGATAATCAATCAACATACGAAGAACTGAGCAATAATGAGATAAAACATCTCTAATCATCCACAAAGACCGCTCTCTCAAATCTCCGTGAAAGAGCTCATTCTTCGCGTTAGACTACTCACACTTGACGTCGAATATTGAATTTCCACCAATAATGTTGTAATCAACAGCCTCAGACGCAGAAACTAACCAAAAAACACTCTCATGATTTCGAAATTAGAATAAAGAAACCCTAATTTGAATGAACAGCCTGTGTGCCCGAGTATATACGGATTTGCGTAGAATACATAGGCTCGTTCATTTCAAAACGTATTTGAGTTGGTTTACCTTCAACAGCTGAAGTTGAAGGTCCGTGATGGGACTGAGATTTCACAGTGAATAATCGTTGCCAGATCTCTGCGACGATGATCAGTTGAAGCGAACAGCGAATGCGAAGCCTTCTAGGAGAGAGAGATAGTGCCCGAATTGGAGGGAGGGATGCGAGGTCTTCCCGTCTCTGATTGTGGACACGTTTGAGGAATGATTATAATCCGATGGCGTGTGATTATTCAGCTGGACATGAATACATATTTCGTTACGTAAATGATATTTTCGCAAAGCAGAGCTTCCTACGAGAGTTTGATAATAATTGTACTTATATTTATAATATTAGCAGAATTAAGACTTATAGTTATAATGTAATACGAACTCTTAATTTGAAGCGGTTCAATATTCTTATTATTTGTAGAGTTTCAGATTCAAAATATGTATAAATAAACACTCTATACACAAAAAAGGACAAGCAATCTTAAGCAATACAATACATATATTATCTTCTTACATTAGTTTAGTACTGTCAAAGTGGGTTGGCCCGCCCCTCCGCGGGCCTAATGTCTAGCGGGCTTTTGCGGGCCAGCCCGTTAGGCCCGCGGGCTAGGATTCATGCAACCCTAGCTCGCCCCACGCGGGTTGGCGGGCCTCGCGGGCTTTTCTTCTATTTCCTTTTTTTTTCTTTTTATAACTGTGAATATGTATATATATTCTCAATGAATGAATATGTATTCATCACACTGTGAACTGTGAATATGTATATATCAGTGAATGAATATATATTCATTCACTGTGAATGAATATTATAGGAATAAGGTTCAAATTGTAACTTGAAAGTGTAATTAGGCCATTGAACGAAATAAAAGTGCAATTAGGCCACTGAACACTCCAAATGCATGCAATTTCACCTGATAGCATTACCTTCCATTTCATCAGGTTGTCTGCTTACATGGATGGTGAGTTGGCATTTTAAAATATTTTTTAATAATAAAATAAAAATAAAATAAAATAAAATAAAAAATTTATTAAAAAAAAACAAACAAATGCCATGATGCAGTGTTTATTAGAGTTTTATTTTCAAAGTATTATAGATAGAATTTATAAGTCCTTTCTGGTTGGAGACGAAGGAGGGGGGTGGGGGTGGCCACCATTTTAAAAAATATTTTAATTTTAATTTTTAATGTTTATTATTAAAAAATTATTTTAAAATTCTCACTCACCATCCACATAAGCAGGCAACCTGATGAAATAGAAGGTAACCTGCTATCAAGTGAAATTGCATGTATTCGGGGTGTTCAGTGGCTTAATTGCACTCTTTTTTTCGTTCAGTGGCCTAATTGCATTTTCACGTTCAGTGGCTAATTTGAACCTTGTTCCAATATTATATATACATATTCAGTGTAGTGAACTGTGAATATGTATATATAATATTCATTATTCACTGTGAATACTACATTTTTCACTGTGAATGAATATGATATACATATTCACAGTTCACGGTAGTGACTGTGAGTATATATATATATATATATATAAATAACGCCGGTTCGCAGGTCTTAGCGGGTCACCTTTCTTGTAGCCTTAACCCGCGTCCACCGTGGGACGGGTGCGGGTTGGCCCGTGGGCTTTGACCCACTTTGACAGTACTACATTAGTTGACCTCACCCCAAATTCAAAATAGAATTTAGATATCAATGAAATGTTGTCACGTCATAAGGAATTGATTAGAGGGAAAAAATATTAGGGGTCTTTAGTGGACTTGGCAATTCGTGTATATGAGTTTGTTTATGAGTCGATACAATAACGACACGAATACGATAAGGCTAAATACAGACACAACATGTTGAAATTATTAACACAAACACGATTTATAAACGGGTTGACACGATTGACATGTTTTGTTAATATGTTTTTAGGTCGTGTCGACACGATTCACGAAACCTATTTACTCCGACTAAACATATTAATATATATACATTTTTTTTAAATAAAATTTGAAGTAAAGTTATATATATGTATATATATATATACATATATATTACCTACCATTCAATCCACCAAACAAACTAAAAAATATATTCGATTCATAACATTCAATTGACGTATTATGTGTTTGTAAATAGATTGAAGACACATAATTTGTTGCATGCAAACACATAATATGTTAACTACATGTTATTGCAAATACATAATGTATACATTATAAATTAATTTTATATTAAGTAATTTTGTTTATTAGTATATAAATTGTGCAAATTTATACAAATAATAAATAGTTTATCATGGTTGTATTTAATTTGTGTGTATTTTAAAATCTATTATGAAATAGATTAAAGATAAAAATGTTTTAATATATTGTTTCATAATTTATTTGTTTTAATCTTATCCATTCATAAGATATTTTAAATAGAAAACTACTTTCGTTTCATTATGTTTTTTGTACACAGATTAACATGATAAAATTCACGATTAGTCATGTTTCGTTTCATATTTCTGTCTCATTTTGTTAGTCATGTTTACTATTAATAGGTCAAATAAATTATTTATTCATTGCTTATTTTTTAAAATAATTTTAGTTATTTTAAATTTGATTTTTTTTGTTTAATAGTATTTTTAATGTAGTTTCTAAATATATTCATCTTACTCATTTTACATGTTTTACTTTCATTTTCAGTTTGTCTCAAAATTGTGTCATCTATCTAGAATTGAACATAATTATCATTCTACATTTTTTAATTTACCCTTTTGACATTTCAAACTCTTAGACAATTGATGAGATAAGTACAATTGTACTTTGCATAAATAACACCTACCTTTGAAGGGCAAATTGAAAAGTTAGTAGATCGTGTAAAAAGCAAATGAGACAAACAATTAGGGATGGAGGGAGTAATTTTGTATGCTAATATAAAAAAAAAAATTGAATTAAAAATAACTTTAGTCAAGTCTTGTTAATCGTGATAGTATTATTATTTGTTAATTTACTAGAGACTTAATTATATTTTTTTGTATTAGATTTATAGGTGGCAGTCCACTTTAAGTCCTTTTTTATTAGAGCATTCAATTTTGATCCTAATATTATTATGGCATGATCATTTTTGGTCATTTATTAAATATCGTTGGACATTTCGATCTTCAATTATGGATGTTTAAAAAAAAACATAAATAATCTAGTGGTTCAATCTATTTTGTATAAAAAAGATTGAAATATTGTTGTATTTAATGATGCTTCAACAATTTTGTTGATGAAGGAATAAAAATAGTCATGACACAATAATAATAGGACCAAATAGAAATGTTATAATAAAAAATAATTAAAAATAAATTGTCTTATATAAAGGATCTGGAATTAACTCTTTACCATAGTCGCATGAAAATGCAACGTTAAAATTGATTGAGGACTGATTTTGAAATCAAATCTGAGTTCAAAAATTTTCTATGAATGTTACTCCAATTGACATAAATACACCCTACGGTCCCCTTGTCGCCGCCTTCTGCCCCTCGCGCGGCTCCTTCCTGTCTCCGCTGGAACACAGTTTCACTGCCTTCAAATTCCTGGTTGATTGCGTATCCATACTGGAGAAATTGGCGTTTACTTTTGTTGATATAGAGAGAACGGAAGGAGGATTGTTTCTTTTCCCCTTTCCGAGAGGTGGGCTAGAAAGCCCTAATTTTCCATATCTGGC
This sequence comes from Ipomoea triloba, assembly GCF_003576645.1. Classification (NCBI taxonomy): domain Eukaryota; kingdom Viridiplantae; phylum Streptophyta; class Magnoliopsida; order Solanales; family Convolvulaceae; genus Ipomoea; species Ipomoea triloba. The sequence continues at coordinate 1,285,263 of NC_044920.1, read as the reverse complement.
TCTTGAGATTTAGGGTTCTTGAACACTTGGAGAAGAACTATATAGAAGACGGGTTTTAGTTTTTTAGTCTCCAGGGTCCGGGAAGGATAGTTTCGGAGCTGATAAGTGTATGCGCATGTCAAATTTTCTGCACTTGTAGGATAGATTCTGGGAATTTGGCGTGCAGCTGTGGTGGATTTGGCGATGGACGGGAGGAGAATAACGGCGAGTCCCAGGCCGTGTAGCGGGAGGCGAGTGGTGGCTAAGAAGCGGCCGCGTAATGGCATGGATGGGTTCGTGAATAGCGTCAAGAAGCTTCAAAGGCGGGAGATCTCTTCGAGGCGTGACCGGGCTTTTAGTATGAGCGATGCCCAAGAGCGATTTCGGAACATTCGATTGCAGGTCCGCTTTATTATTTTTCGCTAAAATTTTCAAATTCAGTTTATTTCCTTGCTCATCTGTTAAGGCCGGAACTGAATCTTTTGAGTGATAGTTCAGATTTGACTGAGCTAAATTATGGGTTTAGCTTGATAGGGAGAAAATTATTAAAAAGAAGGGTTTTTTCCCCTTTAGATGACCTCAATTTTAGGTGGTGCTCCAGGAAACCCTTGTTTAAAGTATAGAGGTGTTCGAGAAAACTTTGAAGAATATACTGCGAAAGGACTGTGAATCTAAGGTGCATGAATAATCTTGAAATTGTTTTCATAGTTTCACAGTTTGAAGTGAATGAATTGAACTTGACTATGAATGAGTAGATTTTACTGTTATTTGGATGAGCTTTCTTATTTTTATTTTATTTTTTTGTGGTGGGCGTAGGGCAAGATTTAAAGGGTGGGTTCAGTAAGTCGTCTGGTTCTGTTTGGATTTTTCTGTCAAATGCTATGATACTTTGATATGCATTTTATTAGTTCCCTGTTCTCACTTAGGTGCATGCATCGTCACTGTTTTTGTATTGTATACATCTTAGTATCTTACTACTACATTATGTTGCATAGCAGAAAGACCCATATACCCTTGTCGGTGGTAGTTTAATTCTTGTTAATTGTGTATTTGCTTCAGGAGGAATATGATACTCATGATCCTAAAGGACATTGTTCCATGGTACTTCCATTTTTGAAGAAAAGATCTAAGATTATTGAAATAGTTGCTGCGCGTGATATTGTCTTTGCTCTTGCACAGTCTGGTGTCTGTGCAGCATTTAGCCGTGGTAAGACAATGCTACTTGATCTTCGTTTAACGTTCTCTGTTTCATTTTCTTTAAATTCTTTTGGGCAAACATGTTTCGTTTTTCCCAAATGTTTACACTGTAATGGGGCATATATGCTTTTATTATTGTTGATGCAGAGACCAATAAGAGGATATGTTTTCTGAATGTCAGCCCGGATGAAGTGATTCGGAGTTTGTTCTATAATAAAAATAATGATTCTCTCATCACTGTTTCTGTTTATGCTTCCGATAATTTTAGCTCTTTGAAGTGCCGGACCACGAGAATTGAGTATGCACTTCCATTTGCCATTGCTTAGTCGTATCACGTACATAGTATATTGTTCCTTTTACTGATATGTTGCATTCTTGAAAATGTTAGATACATAAGAAGAGGTAAACCGGATGCTGGATTTGCTCTTTTTGAATCGGAGTCATTAAAATGGCCTGGTTTTGTGGAGTTTGATGATGTAAATGGGAAAGTACTCACTTACTCTGCGCAGGATAGGTAGATGCTCATCGCTCAATTTAAGGATCCCATCTATCTGCTGCTTGAGACCTATATATAAAAAATACACTTATTTGCTTATTAGTTTAATTTTATATTTGATCAGCATATACAAGGTGTTTGACCTGAAGAATTATACGATGTTATACTCTATATCGGATAAAAATGTTGAAGAGATTAAAATCAGGTATGTAACTTTCAGTTCTCCAGGCATGTATTTATAAGTATTGTGTCATATTTGTGAATTGGTCTTTAAGACTTTTATGTTACTGTTACATCATAAGCCAACAACTGGTGGTGTTCTCGCCTATTTAATGTCCTATCTGTGCTTTTGAATTATAGTCCGGGAATTATGCTGTTGATATTTACCAAAGCTAGTGCATATGTTCCCCTAAAGATTCTTTCTATTGAGGATGGGACTGTTCTCAAATCGTTCAACCATCTGCTTCATCGTAATAAGAAGGTCGACTTCATTGAACAGTTCAATGAAAAGCTACTTGTCAAGCAAGAAAATGAGAATCTTCAGATTCTTGATGTGAGTGATTTACTGCAATGCCCTTCCCCCCTTCCCCTCTCCAACCCACAAGTATAGTGAAAATTTAACAACTATTAAATTTAGGTCCGCAATTCTGAACTGACGGAAGTCAGTAGGACCGAGTTCATGACGCCATCAGCTTTCATATTTCTGTACGAGAACCAGCTATTCTTGACGTTCAGAAACAGAACAGTTGCCGTTTGGAACTTCCGTGGGGAGCTTGTAACTTCATTTGAGGATCACCTTTTGTGGCATCCAGACTGCAATACTAACAACATTTACATTACTAGTGACCAGGATCTAATCATCTCCTACTGCAAAGCTGATTCTGATGATCCTCTGTCAGAAGGAAATGGTAAGTTCGGGAAGACAGGCTGATTATTAACTCATATTTATTGATAACATTTAGGCATTTATGGAACATATCCTGAACAAAACGAGAATAGATTATGATCGTTCCTGTTGTCCCAGGTTGCAGGGGTGTTCAGTAGCTCCTTTATAGATTACTTTATACTCCGTATTAGTCTAACATAGGTATCTTTTTGTTTGAGCAGCTGGTTCTATCAATATCAGCAATATTTTGACAGGGAAATGCCTAGCCAAAATAAAAGCAACCAATGCTATTACCATGAGTAATTGCAATTGCAGTGCCGGTTGCGGTGGCAGAAGCTGCAAATCTAAGCGAGTCCAAGTATCTAGAATTAGGAGCAGCGTAGCAGAAGCCCTGGATGATATCACAGCTCTCTACTACGATGAAGAGCGCAATGAGATCTATACCGGAAATAGGCTTGGACTGGTCCATGTGTGGTCTAACTAAAGCTCGTTTCGGCTCTGCTTTGACTGATGAATTCAAAATGCTTCCTTGTAACAAGAGGACCTGTACCATTACACATTGAAACACAGAAGTGGAAGTGGCTATCCCCATATTTCATCTTCTGGTACACAAGACGAGTGACAGATGTTTTCATTTGCATCATCTATATTTATATTTTAGGTTTATGTCTGTAAATAATTTGGTTTCTTGGGGGTATATGCCCCCTTCACTCCAAAATGAGACATAGATGATTTCTGGTGTTGTAGATGTGTTGCTTCTGTAACTTTTAGTCTATGGAGTTCCAATGATGCCAACTAGACCCAAGTATTGTGGTATAGACATTATGATGTGTAATGTGTTGTAGTGAAACTGAGATTTCAATGTATTCAAATGGTTTTAAGCCTATAAAAATTCCTTTCTTGTGCCATGTTTATTGCTTTGCTCATGTTTTGGATCATTTAAAGCATTTATAATTATAATGGGTAGTAAGGTGGGTTGATGTTATGAGCTCTAATTGGTAGTTCTATTAGACAGTTACAATAACCTAACTAGTCCTACATTATTCTATTAGACAGTTACAATAACCTAACTAGTCCTACAATGTGGTAGGCAATTCTCTCAGACTGCTACGACAACTTAGTTAGTTCTATCATGACTAGGTATCTAGTTCTGTCAAACAGCTACGACAACCTAGTTAATTCTACCGTGTAATAGGTATAAGTCAGACATCTATGACATCGTAGTTAGTCCTATAGCGTGGTATGTATAGACTAGGGTAGTCTTATAACGTGGCGTCTATAGATCAGTTTTGTTGGATAGCCTCGATGACCTAATTAGTCTTATAGAGTTATAGTATGGTAGATATAGGTCAATCTAATTTTGATCCACTCAATGCAAGTGGAATTGAATGAATACCATAAATGATAGTATTAACGGATGTTAAATGAGTTTAGAATTTAATGCGATTACTATTTGATATTTGTTTAGATTTATGACAAAAGATAAAAGGGAATTACTTAATATATGTTACCTGTTATAGCTACTTCATTTATTAATAAAACATTTGTATAAAAGCCCTTGTTCAATTCAATGATGTAAATTGTGAACTAAGAACGCCTGGCACCAAGACATAACAGCTATTTGACACAATTTGAAGTCAAGAAAATAATAATTAATGTTTTGAAGAAATAGTCATTATCAACCTTAATTTTTTCAAAGACCAACTTTGAGTAATCTAATGTAGGATGTTAGCGAGTCATCAAAGTAATCAACGGCGTTCTTGTCGGTGAAGATGAGAGTGAGAGCATAGTTGTTGAATGTCAAGTCATTTTCAAACGAGGAAACCTCCAACCAAGTTGGTCGGTACATTTGATTTGATAATTACAAAGTTTTAATTTTGATTTTTCGTTGGAGTTATCTATTAGCATTTTTGGTTTGAGTTGATCAGCCATATGCAACTTAAGTTAGTTTATCTCCTTATAATTTTTTGTCCACTAGAGTTACCAAGCGAGCTTCACTTAAAATGCAACTGAGCACACCTTGTGATTCTTTGTCGACTAAGGTTAGAAAGCGGATTTCACCCAGAATGCACTTAGCGCACCTTGTAATCAATTGTCAACTAGAATTATAAGACGCGTTTCACTCAAAATACATTTAAGCGCACCTTCAAATAGTGATTGCGAATTTTCTCGTAAATCAAAGTCATTTTCAAACCTTGAGGACATTTTCTTCAATTATTCATTGTCTCTTTCATACGAATTAATTTTCTTCTAATTTCAAGCAACACATTACACATAATGTTTCATTTTTCATTCTCTTTAATGTTTTTAATGAATTTGGCCGGAGACTCAATAATGAAGCTATGCAATTAATATTCCTGTAGGGGGGGAGGGGGGTGTGACATAAAATTTGTAATTTTTTGGGGGGAGGGGGGGGTGTGACATAAAATTTGTAATTTTTCTTTTTTGTTGACAAACAAAGAGAGGACTATTATTTTAGTTCAACTCGGATAAGAAATCACATATACAATGAGGAAAAATTAGGTCCCATGTTTTAGAGTCTGAGAGCCAACCACCCTAATTAAGGTGTGAGCGATATGGTTAGCTGACCTACTAATAAAAACAAAAGAGATAGAGTCAAAGCTCTTCATACAATTACATTCATGAATTACATATACTAAATGAGTCCTATTTGCAGTTGTATTTCTCAATTCATTGATAGTGCATTGACAGTCAATTTCCATCCTTAGGCACTTGATATTATGATTTTTAATCCAAGAGAGCGCATCTTACATCCAATTGCTTTAGCCAAGGCCAGAGATTGAGTGCAGTTGATGAAGCCATTAATGGCCGCAACAAACGATCCATCATAAAATTTGTATTTTAATTTTTCATTAGTTGATTTACATTGGTTAAGATTGAAAAGAATGTTTTTTTAATACTTACAATAAATGTGAAATTAATCAATATAGCAAGATTATACGTCTAATGTGTCATTTTTTTCTTAGTAAGGAAACTTGGAGCACCAACTTTATAAAATTGTTGAGGATGAAATAAAAATGTTGTAGTGTCACTTTCTTGATTTGTTTAGGGGACGTAGTACTCTGATGAGTGATGATAACTATTGATAAGGACCACACAATTTAACTAAAGCTGAAAAAAAAAATTTGCACGTATGGTATGGTCCTCAAGTTATAAGATAAAAATGGCTTGGGACGAGTTGATATGACAATTAATTTTATAATTACAATATTTTATGTTTGACTTTCTATGGGAGTTGCCTTTTGACCTAATTGATTTGAACTGATTAGCTATGACAACCTATATTAATTTATCTTTTTGTAGCCTGCGTTCTCTATAATAATATTATTATTTTGAAAATCTGTATAATATTGTTTTTTTTTTAATTACAATTTTCTTCTTTAAAATAATTAAAATTTTGAAACCATAATAAAAAAGTGTTAGGTGCAATAATAAACTCATCATATCATATCTATCCTCTCATTCTCAGATTTCTCTCTCATGTTTTGTCCTTTTCTTCTCCTTCACACTCCAAAGGCCTAAGCTTTTCTCTGTGCTTTCCATCTTCACGCTCCATAATAGGGAGCAATACACAAAATTTTATTAAAAAAAAAAAAAGGAAGAAAACAAAAATAGTAGAAAATAAAGAGAGAGAGAAAAAATGACACTTTTTTTGGGTTTTAGCTCCAAATTCCATTTGAATTCTCACCAAAGCCTCCCTCTCTGAGCTTCCTTCAGCTCCATTATTGAGTAAGCTCACCCTCTCTCAAACTTCTTGCAATGCTTTCACACACACACACACACACATATATGTTGAATGTATCTGCATGTATATATCAATAGTTCAATACCCATATATTAGATCCAAGGAGTAGGAGGGGGGACTCATGGATGATAGAATTCTTGAAAATTTTTTGAATTTTGGTGATGGGTATGAACAGTTTAGGAAAACTGTGCTGTCTTTGTCGGTAGGCTTGGAGTCTTGTTTTCTTGCAAAGTTTGGATTTTTTATTTTTCTTAGGTTAGAATCCTGAAATTTGGTGTTTTGTTTTGTTTTCCTTTTTGTTGGCATGTTGCCCTGTTGGTGGTTGGATTTGTGGATCTTATTGCTGTTTGGTTGGTTGTTCGTAGCCATTTTGAAGGTAGAGTGGTTCTTATCTTTATCTCCTGTAATTGGTAATTTCTTCCAACATGACAAAATCTTTTGAGGACCACAAGGAGTGTTTTGATTAAGCATTTAAGCAGTGCTGTGACTTGATTAGCTCTAAATGATAGTGTAATGTAGCCATGTCCATCTTCACAAGGTCTTCAATGAATGAAATTGCATGCCTGATTAGGTCTTCTTGAATGCAGTGAGATGAGATTTTGGGTGCTGCTAAGAGCTTAAGAATTCTCAGTCTGTAATTGCATATTTAAAGCCTGCAGTTGTAAGGATTCTTGTATTGAGGAACAGGATGGTGGACTATATCGAATTTCGGGTTTTTCCAAGCCAGAATAGGTAATGGTTGTCTTCTTAAACTCTTTCACTGCTTATCTAATGGGATCCATCATGAATCTTGTTGGGTGGAGGCCTGAAGGGTCAAGTTCAGCACCAGGTGACTAGGGGATTGTTGGGTGGAGGCCAGAAGGGTCAAGAACAGGACGCTAGGGGATTGTTGGACGGAAGCTTGAAGGGCCAAGTCCAACACAAAGTGGCTAGGGTATTGTTGGGCAGAGGCCTAAAGGGTCAAGTCCAGCATCCTACCTTTCGATATGTGGCATTGGCTGCTACACAGGTATAAGAAAATAAAGTTGTGCCTTTCGCTAATAGCTATAGCTTTTAGTGTAGTGATAAGGGTTTGATCCTAACAAATCTCTCAGAAGCAATTTTCAGTAAGTTCTTGAGTTTAGATGTCTGCTGATTATGAGCTTTGCTAGAATGAAAAATTTTGTGTTCTTTTGAATCATGAGTGTTCATGTTGGTAGATATGAGGCTTGCATTTGTTACCACAACAAGATAGAGACTGTTGCCTCTGGAGTTCTGGAGCCACTGGCTATGCAGTCTCCCAAAATCAAAGCTTTATGCTCCAGAGGATCAGATGAAACCTTCAAACTTCAACCACCAGAGAAGCTTAATGATGCCAAGTGGTTTACAAGATCTGCTTTAATGAGGTTTATTTTGCCCTCACTTTTGTTTCATAACGCTGTTTGTGGGCGACGAATTGTTTCATAACACTGAATCCCTATTCTTGTCAGATTTGTTCATATTGTCAGTTCATCAGAAGTTCTGGATAAGGTCAAGGCTATGGAAAATGAGATATCTCAGCTGGAAGAATCCCTAAAATTTCATGCTTCTATATATGCAAAGGTGATCCATTTCTCCCCTTTAAACCGATTTCCAGATTTCAGAGAAAGAAAGAGACTGAAATTTGATCATGTTACCTTAACAGGCTGATGATACTTACGTCGCACCCGATGCTTCCAAGTATGTCTGAGAACTCGTTGGCTTTGATTACGAATACCTTGCTAGAATCTTCGGTAATCTTTATGATGAACAGGAACGAATTACTTCGGGCGATGGAGTTGAGGCGCACAACATTAAGAGGAGATTTAGAGAGTGCTTGGTACCAAGCTGCTGGTTCTTCTGAGGAAATTTCTGACATTCTGAAGTTCTGTCATCATTTTGGAGCTGTCGACTTGAGGTAAGTTTAGGCACGGTTAGGGTTCCCGGGGGGCATCTGGTAGATGATGTTTCAGTATCAGTTTAAACTTTTAGTTGAGACAGAACGATGATAGTTCTATCTTTGTGTCAGCAACTCCTTGCAGAAGTTTCTTGGGTTGAGCCAAGAGGACATGCCTGCAAATGTAGCAGAAGTTAAGGATTCTGTCCCAGAAACTTGTCCAACACAATCAGAAACACCTGTTATATATGGTGCCTCTCCTGCAAAAGCTGCTCAGATTGAGAGGCAAAGCTCATCAGAAGGGGAGGAGTCTTCATGCATCAGTGAGGAGGATCAACCATCAGTGGAACGAAGTCGGCCCCTAACTCGATCTGCCTCACCACGACGGTCTGCTTCCCCAATGCGACGAATCCAGATAGGGCGCTCTGGTACCCGAAGGTCCACTGCTTTAACCATCAAGAGCTTGAGCTACTTCCCTGCCAGAGAAAAGCTAGTCTGTCAAGAGAAAAGCGACGAGGAAGAATCTGAGCAAACCTCAAGAACATCAGAGAATAACGTACGCAGAATGAGCGTGCAGGACAGGATCAGTCTCTTCGAGGGCAAACAGAAAACTCAAACCGATGATACTCAGAAAATGAAGTCAGTTCTAAATGCTGCTCCTGTGATGGCTGCAAATAAAGCTGTACTGAGAAGATGGAGTGCAGGGATGGGTGATTCTAGCTCTCCTGCTTCTGATAATCCTCATTCCATGGAATCAGGACAAGAAATTCCGAGTGCCTCAGAAGCGATACTAGGTCCTGATTCGTGTACTAGTGGCTTACCCCCCGAGGCTGCTGAAATAGGAGAGAAACCTGATGTGTGTGAGGAAAGAGTTCCAAGTCATGAGGGAATGGAGGAAGATGATCTCCCAGTCCAAAGAGAAGAAGGTAGTGAAATGGAAGCTGCATCAGCCGAGAGGACTTGCCAGAAGGACGAGGAGGTAAGCCCGCCTCAGATTGCCATGACGAACGCCCAGCCTGCAGAAAGTGAAGGTCTTAATGAGCAGACGGTTCGTCCTTCCAATCATCGTTACAGAGAAAAGAGGAACGAGAAGCTTCAAGGTGAGACTGATAGAAAGCGAGTAGAGAGGAAAAATCCCAGAAGTAATCTTGATGAAGGAATAGCTAGAAAGACCTCTGGAAATTCAAGTACTGTAAAGAAAACCCAAAGAACACTGAAGAATTCACTTCAGTCTGCAAATCCAAAAGACGAAACTTCAAAACCTGGTGTTGTGAAGAAAGCTTCTAGTGCAAAAGCTTCACCTTTACCTGCCACGCGTAAATCATGGCCATCAACACCATCACCAAGAGCTATCGGGGCATCACAAGTTAAAACTCCATCACCGAGAGCTATTACTGGTGTGATTCCTGCCACCAGAAGATCAAAGCCAACACCATCAGTTCCTCAAAAATTTGAAAGATCACAACAGCCAGAGACGACGTCTGTGAAAGCATCCCCAAGTGATACTAGGAAGAGTGTGAAAAACTCGATAAGAAAGCAGCAGCAAGAGGTCATAGGAGCAAGCAAACTTACAAAAACCAAAGTTAAGGCTAACGAGGTATCCAAGAAAAGCAGCATGGCTCCTCTGGAACTAAAGGAACCAGCTAAGAAACCGAGGCCTTTTCTCCACAAGGAGTCTAGGACTGGACCTGGCATAAGTCCAGGTGCCAAATCAAAAATTTCTCCACCAGTAGATCCTTTGAGGGACTCAGTGGATTCGGGTAGAGCTAAAGAGAACGAGATGGCTTCTGTTGTTTATGAACAGGTGCATCAAAATGAGGATAGAGGTCTTACCGAAGTAAAAGTCCATGCAGATCTTGAAACAGAAACACAGCTAAATATCCCACAGAAATACGAAGAAGCTGGAAGTTCTAATCCAGTTACTTCCAACAATGAAGTTGATTTCCAAAGTAAACACATGTCTGCAGTAAAAGACGACTCTGAAGATGAACCTAACATTTCTCCCGGAGCTTGGACAAAAATAGAAGAGCACGAGGATGAACAGATTCCATCCAATACCACTGCTACCCATAGCAAACCTCTTGCAACTGAACCCGAGAGTGCTGCAATTCCACAGGTTCATCCCTCTTTTTCTCAACCTTTCCAGGATGAAAGCAGTGACTCTGGTGATGTAGCCTGGGGGAATGCAGATAATCCTCCTACAATGGTCTATCAGAAGGACGCGCCCAAAGGACTGAAAAAGCTTCTAAAGTTTGCTAGGAAGAGTAAGACCGATGCAAACACAACACGTTTGTCAAGCCAGTCTGTCATTTCCAAACGAGGGGATGTCATAGAGGAAACCATAGCTCTTAGTAAGAAGGATGGTGACAATCTACTGAAGAAGGCCACATCGCATACAAAGAACTACGGGAATAAAATTGCTTTATCAAGTGAATCCCGCACTAAAGATCCAACTACTCATGGAGTTTCTGGTATGCCCTTTACATTCCCTACATTTAAGTTTCAATTCTCGAATGCTGATAGTAGAAAGCAACAACCTTTGCAGCTCAAGCGGGTAAAGGCAAACTAGTTTCCCAAAGCAAATCTCAGAAACTGCCAGAGGGCGCAAAAGGTCACTTGCTTATTTCTTCTTTACTCTTCTTTCCAGACATCAGTTTCCCTAAAACTCCAACCTTGTATACTGTATCCTAGGATGCATCTCTGTTTCTTTAATATTCTCAATGTTTTGCTTTTCAGCAACAAGATCATTTTTCTCTCTTTCAGCATTCAAGGGGACCAAGCAGAATGATCCGCTGGTTCATTGACAACCAAGTTCAGATACATCATGACATGAACCGACTTCTCTGGCTCTGCTCGAGTGCTCGTGGAATTTGCTTCCTTCTCTGCATGGTCTGTACACAGGCAATTGCAGCTAAGGTGGTTGGAACGTTGGATAGCGTAGCGTGCAGTGTACATAGTGTGCTTCTATGTATTTAACATATCAACTATGTAACCAAATATTTCATCCATCAAACAGTATTGCCTCTATATGTATCAAGACAACCTTAGCCTTTTTGCTGCAGCAATATATCATTTGTCTATCAAAATATAGTCTTAGGTAGTCAATCAAGCTGGTCATTTCATAGAATTCAAGACAACAAATCAACTGCAGTGAATTGAATCTCTACTTGCCCTATCTAGCATTCTGTTTGTATCTTAGATCATCTTCACCAAATATGATTCAGATTGGAGTTCTTTAAATGCTGGTTTGAGTCATGTTATTGTCAAAATAAGTACACCAAAATGTAGCTTTTAAAATCTTTACTTTCTTTTCTTTTTAAAAGGGAATACATATAGCCAAGCCTCGGTAAAAGAATGTTGTTGCATACAGGGATGACTCCAGCCAAGTTAGACTTAGTAATTACAAAGTTACAAATTTAACTTTCAACAGAGCACCTTATTAGCTTTCTTGATTTGAACCGATTAGCTATATATGGACAACTTAAGCTGATTTGCATCATTGTGGTCCTTTTTCCGTTTATCGTCTAGAGTCACAAGACGAGATCAAATTTACCACTCACCGATTTTCCTCGTCACTCAAAAAAAAAAAAATTGTTGTTGCATACATATAGTTTGAACTTTGAACTCACAACTGTCATCATGGCCTCATGGGTTTCGCTTATATGCATACGTGGCAAATACTGAAAAAAAAAAAATGGACACAATCTTCTTCAATAACCTTAAGATAATCCAGTGTCTCCTTGGACGAGAGAGTCAAAATTTTCATCAAGAATTGTAATCTTAAAGATTTTGGCTCGAAATAAGCATCGAGTATAAGAGTGCAAGAAGCCATTTCTTCATTCTTCTTCTTCTTCTCCTTCTCCATTCTTCTGCTCCTGTGAAGGCAATTATATACAGAACTACATTGCTCTCTTTCTCAAAGAACATTTCAAGAATGGATCAGAAATCTCTTGAAAGACTGCAATCCCATTGGTACTATCCCACCCGTCTCCTCAGCACTCCCACAGAATACGATTTTCCTGTACTCAACACTCTCTTTCTCCATTTTCTTACACAGTTTGTGTGTGTTTGACATCAATGTTCTTGCTTTTTTGATGATTTTTTTGGGGTCATGCATTGCCAAATGCCAATGGGTTTTGATTTTCTTGGATAAAGGGAGACAGATTCATACCAAATCGAAGTCTAATGGATCTTGATCGAGCCCACACTTTGTTGACTAACCCATCAAAAGAACTGGGCATATCAAAGTACAATGTGAGCACATCTTTCTTGATGAGTTTGAATGAATGTTTTTGGTTTCTGCCCATTTCTGGAAATTGGGAATTATGGGTTTCCCCTCTTGTATATGTGTGTGTAAATGAAGGGTGAATACAGAAGGAGACTGGAAGCAGCTTTGAAGTTGGATGAAGAAGGAAGGCCATTCAGAATGTTGGTGTTCAGGGGGAGTCCTAAGGGCAGCAGAAAATCAATTAGAGAAATTGATGAAATGCGGCGCAGTGATGAGGAAAGCTTTTCATGTACTGATGTCAATAAACAATTCCGAGCTTTCCCCAAGGTAAACATTCTTGCTGTTTTGCTATTCAGAATCATCTGAGGCTTCAGAGCTGAGTAACCTGCTATACTGCATTCAGTCTGGGATCATGGTTCAAAAATGTTAGTTTCAAGAATCAAAATCATGCCTGAAATTCTTAAGAGTCAGCTGTAGCTACAAAAGGAATCTTGCCCCTAAAGGTTGAATCCCCAACCCCAAGGGCCCCCCACACCCCGGCCCGACAGAGTATTTGGGAATATGTAAATCACGGTAACTCGGTGGCTCAGCAGACAGGGCCGCTGCCGAGTTTCAAACCTTGGTCTCTTGCCCCAAATACTGCCTACTGACCAGTAGGCTAAGCCCATGCAGGCAGCTACAAAAGGAATCTGTTTTCAGAAGATCTGGTGCAAGATGATAATATGAATGGTGTTTTTTTGTATTCTGTGATAATGATATGTCTATGGTTGGATATACAGAATGCAGGTAGGATTCTGGATGCACCCAACTTAAGGGATGATTACTATTTGAACATCATAGATTGGGGGAGAACAAATGTTCTCGCCGTGGCTTTGGGCTCAGTGACATACCTGTGGAATGCCACCAACCATGGAATTCAGCAGTTGGAAGAGGACGAGAATAATCAAGATGATTATCCTAGCAGTATTGCATGGTCTACTGATGCAAAAACATTAGGAGTTGGATGTGCAAGCTCCAAGATTCAGCTTTGGGATGCCGAGACTTCAAAGATTGTAAGACCCATCTCTGAAAAAACATTATGAATATAAGAGAGAATCCCTTCCACATAACCTTATTGGTGATTGCTGAAACAGGTAAGATGCCTGAAAGGCCACGAGGGGAGGGTTGGATCTATAGCATGGAATGGTCATGTTCTAACATCAGGAAGCTTCGACAGATCCATTATTCATCATGATGGTAAATGATTTTCAACATCTTTTATTGCTTACGACAACAAATTAACTAACTTGTTTCACCTCTACTATTGGCAGTGAGAGTGAGCAACAGCTTGATATCTCTTCTAAAAGCACACACACGAGAAGTCTGTGGCTTGAAGTGGTCTGGAACAGGCAATTTTCTCGTGAGTGGTGGGAATGACAATCTTGTTTATATATGGGATACTTTCAAGATGAGCTCGAGGGATTATTTGCATAGATTCAATGATCATTCTGCAGCAGTGAAGGCCCTCGCATGGTGTCCATATAACTACGATGTGTTAGCTTCGGGAGGAGGGACATTTGATGGGTGCATTAAGATGTGGAGCATTAGACAGGGAGCATGCATTAGCAGCACTGAAACCAGAGCACAGGCAAGTTCTTGCATAAATATTTTCACTGTTAAAATATACAGATGAAGTAAAACTAAACTGTTTACCTTTCTCGAAAAACTTGGTGAGGTGACCAGATTTGTGGGTTGCAATGGAACAAGCATCATAAGGAGCTTTTAAGCGGCCATGGCTTTGGAGAGAGGGCCGATGGAACAGGGAAGTTATGCTTATGGAGGTATCCTTCCATGTCCAAAATAAACGATTCATGGAATCATGCCTCGAGAGCTCTACATCTCTCACAGGTGTGTGTCAGTGTGTGACTATGTTCATTTGAATGGAATGAGAACTATAGTCTGAAAATAACAAAGTGTACTACATTGCAGAGCCCTGACGGATTGACTGTGGTGTCAGCCGGAGCAGATGAAACTCTTCGCTTCTGGGAGATTTTTGGCCCGCCTCAAGCTGACAAGTCAAGGACGTCGGATTTGGATAATCTTCTATCTCTGAAGACATCACCAATACGATGATATGATGCTTTCTGGATTCCCCAAGAACTAACTGATTTAGCACTGCAAATGTAAATCTACAACAAACTTTTTACGTGATCCTTGGATCAATGTAATCCAAAGCTACCTCAAGTCTCGGCATTCTCTTGGCAACAAATTCAGCTTCTTTAGACCTTCCTTCTACCTCAAGTCTAAGCCTTAAATCCTCTAAGCAGTTCAGAGGTAGTTCAACTTGTCTCTCCACTAATTCATAGTAAAGCTCAAAAGCTTCTCGAGCTCTGCAGGCTTTACAGAGTGCAGACAGAATACTGCTGCATATTTCTATACGAACGCTCTGACAATTCTTTAGGCTAAACAGTAACAATTCACGTGCTTCCGATAACTTTTTCCCCTGGGAAAGAAAGACAATCAATTCTTGCATATTTACCAAATACCCATTATCATAAAGACATCCAAGAATCTCGAATGCCCTCTCCCTCAAACCCGCTTTGAAAAGTATCCTTACAGTATCTGTTGAGAGATTGATATTTTGTCTTATTTTTTTAACCAACATTAACACCACTAGGTCAGCACACTCGAGAGCACAATTCTGTTTGACAAGCTCCGTAAGGATGCTATGGAAAACACATGTTTTAGGAAGATGTGAGCTCTTCAGCATTTTCTCCAGAGTATCATAGGCAAGTCTGGGCTTGCCCTCGTGCAGCAGGCCCTCAAGCAGAGACTCATACGTCTCAAAATCAGGCACGAAATTTCTCCTTAACATCCAAACCAAGAGTTCATGTCCATCTTCAGACATGCCCTCGTTGCAATTTCCCATGATCAAAGTCTTGAAAGTCAAAGGATCTTGAACTCCCATTCTCATTAGCTGTCTAAAAACTTTCTCAGCCTTCTTTGTCTTCCCATTCTCACACAAATATTTGAACATGGGGTTGTATGCTGCAACAACAGGCCTGCATCCAGCATCAGATAACAAAGTTCCTGTCTTAAATAACTCATCAAAGAATTTCTCGGCCATCTCAAAATCTCCTTTCTGGCATAAGCACCGTATCAAGATACTGTATGTAGCTGAATCGGGAGCAACGTTTAGGATTGACATCTTCTCAAAAGATTCTAGCGCGGCCTTCAAATTCCCATCACTGCAATGCGCGTGGATCAATGTGTTGAATGTACATGTATCAGGAACAAATCTTCCGTCCTCTCCAGCTCCCTTGAATAACTCCTTTACCTTATCAAACTTCCGAGCCTCAAGAAGCCCTTGTATAAGAGTGTTATAAGTAATGCTATTCGGTTCTGGGCCACGATCAACCATCTCTTTAAAAACATTCAAAGCCGCCTCAACATCTTGCTTCTCACAATACCCTCTGACCAATGTGGTGTATGTAACAACATTAGGACTCAAATCTGAGCCCTTTTTGAGCATACCTTTGACAACATTATGTGCAATTTCTACTTTCCCAGCCCTACACAACCCATCAACAATCGTATTATACGTGATCACATCAGGCTCACACTCATGCTTCTCCATTTCTTTAAAGAACCTAAACCCTTGATCCACCATAGAATTCATACAGCACCCTCTAATCAAAATATTAAAGGTATACAAATCGGGCTTCACACCAAATGTCTTGAGCATTTCATCAAACAGGTCATAGACCATACCAGTTCGACCCCTTTTCATCAAAATTGAGAACAAAGTATTGAATGTAACTACTGATGGGGAAATCCCAATTACCTTCATAGTGGTGAAAAGCTTCAATGACTCTTGAAACAGCCCAGCTACGGCGTAGTTCTTGATCAGGCTGTTAAAGAACCTGGCTTCGAGCGGCACGGCGCCATTGGACCTCTTGGGGATGGAGAAGAGGAAGTTCCGGGCGGTGTTGAGGTTCCTCTCGGTCCCGAGGAGTTCCAGCATTCGGAAATAGCATTGGGATGTGAGTGCGCAGCCTTTTTGCTCGGCCCAGACGAAGAAATTCAAGGCTTTCCGGGGAGTTTTGAGGAGGCGGATGGTGTGGATAACGGTGGTCTCGGAGAGAGAGGGGCCGGAGAGAGCGGAGAGAGAGGACTCGGTTTTAGGTGACCATGGCTGGAACTTAATGAGCTCAGCCAAGGCTTGAGCCTTCTTTCGAGGGCTCAATTTGGGCTTCGCATCGTCAGGGGGTTTTGCGTCATTGTCGTCTGCGGCGGCGGTGGAAGGAGGGGAAAAGAGGTGGCTGAGAGTGGAAAGGCAATGTGAAAATGGGTGTTGGGCGTTTCTGCCATTGAAAAGCAGATGCCTTTGAAGATTGGGAATCATAGCCATTACCCCAGCAAATCTGCTATTGATCTTTTCTTGGAATCATACATCCACAGTGAAACCGCGACGAGGACGGAACCACCCCTCTCCTACTGAGTTTCATACAATGATAAAAATGTCTTCTAAAGCTTGTTTCTTCATTTTTTTTTAAATAATCTAATTTTGCAATCCTTCTCCAAATACTGCTATTAAACCAAACTAATTTTTAGATCTTTCTACCATAGATCAGATTCACAATACATTTCACTGGAGATTTCCAATTTTGGTCCTAGATTTATAGGTGATCGTCCATTTTAGTATTTTTTAATCAAAATATCTTTATTTAGTCCTAGTATTATTATGAAATGATCATTTTTAGTCCTTCGTCAATTAAATCGTTGAAATGCAGTTAAATACAAGAACGTTTAGATACTCGAATTCTATATTCTGTCTTCTAAAGTTCCGTCCTTGTGTGTTATGAAATTTTGTATTTTAAGAGTATGAATTCTGTATTCGAAACAAATTAGTAATTATGTCTTATGTTAAAAACTTTTATATCTTGTGTTGTAAAATTTTATACTTATAACACAAATTATATACCTAAATTATACACAAATTCATACTATGTACAGAATTTTATAATCCTAAATACAAAAACTCACAATATAAAATACATACACATACACAAAAGTTCATAGTGCAATGTGACAATAGTTTTATCATGGACTCGAGTCAACCTTACAAAGTGGATTCGTACCTATTTACATACCGAATATTTATGATTTGAATTTTAAACATTCAATATATAAATTATAAATATTTAATATATAAATTGTGTATTTCGAGCTTAAATACATCCCGTAAAGAGATTTGAATCCACAAAATAATTTGTCTTACCCTGGTCCATGGTAGAAGAATTTGCAAGATGCTTGTATTGAACGTGTGATTGTTTTTCTCTAAAATTTTCTCTCTATATGTAGCATATTTATTTTGGACCATCATATTTTAATGAACTGTAACCAGCTATTGGGCCGGGCCCATTATAATGCAATATTGGCGGGCCCAGGCCCATTTGATATAGTAAGAGTGCGGCAGCTGAGCAGAGAAGAGCATAGATTCATAGAAACAAACATCTCTCGCCCCTCTCCCTAATAGCTCCGACAAATCGCAACGCTTCATCGCCGCCGGTTCTCCGCCGCCATGTTCAGGCACTCTTCTCGACTCCTAGTTCGCGCCACCACAATGGGGTGGCGTCGTCCCTTCTCCACCGATCTGCCCGCCGAGACTGCCGCGGATTCTACTTTCGTGGAGGCGTGGAAGAAACTAATCCCTAACGTTGACCCGCCCAAGACCCCATCGGCGTACATGGCCCCTCGCCCCGCCACCCCATCCTCCATCCCCTCCAAGCTCACCGTCAATTTCGTCCTTCCGTATTCATCCGAACTCGCCGGCAAAGAGGTATATAAACTATATATGTGTGGCTTTCATTTCCCTTTAGTTTCCGGAGTATCGTATTTAGTCGTCTATGGGAATTTTAGATTGGAGCTTTTTAGGTGTTCTTAGTGAAATGCAGTTGAAGTTTATGGCCAAAAACTTTTTTTTTTTTTTTAAAAGTAAAATTTGAGTGTAATATGATTTAGGATATCTATATTTTTTTATAATGTATTTTCATTTTTTTGTTCATTATTTTTGAGAACTCTGTTCATTTCTTTGGGTTGCTGCGGATTATATAAACAGATTAATATTTATGAAGTTTGAATCGTAAAGATTTGATCTTAACCCTAAACAATTAAAAAAAAAAAGTAAAATTTGAGGGTAATATGTTTTAGGATATCTATATTTTTATACTGTATTTTCACTTCTTTTTTTTTTTTTTTAAATTCTTTTTGAGAACTCTGATCATTCTGTGTGTTGCTGCGGATTATAGAAACAGATTAATATTTATTAAGTTTGGATTACAAAGGTTTGATCTTGATCTTGGTCGTCAGATTCAGAATTCATGGGCTTCATTGGAATACTGGTTCCCCTTGATTAGAGACAGTTTTAAAACTGTTTTTTAAAATTGAAATACTTGAAATTAGTATAATTTATACTAGTAGTAATTTATTGGAGATTGAAAAAAAAAAAGAGGTGCTTTTGCTTGTCCTTTTTATGTTAATTGCATTGATACCAAGGTTTTCAAGAACTCTTGTTGATCCTAAATATCCTTCTCTAATGTCTATAATAAAGTAGTTGATGTCGAGTCCTTGTTTCGGTTATAGATTTACTTCTTAAAGTATTTCAGGTAGATAAGTATCTGTAAATGCCGTGTTTTTCTTCATATCTGTTAATGCCTAGGATGTCTCGCTCAAGAGTTAATATATTTTTTAGTTTTGACAAAACCATCTAAATGCGCATGGGTGAATATGCTAGGATTATAGATTTCATGTAGCGTCATTATATATTAACTGGTGTTTAACGTGCTTTTGTGGACAACAAAGTTCATCATAAGTTTGGACTAAATTTGGAAGAGAGATTTTGTATATGAAGTACGTTTCTAGAGAAAACACATTGCTTGTTAACATTTCTCCTTGGTCACAAATACTTCAACTAAGTTCCACTCATCGGAGGAAATGTGTTCTAGGACATCAATTGTCCGAAGGTTATTCTCCTTGGTTGTTGAATCGTTTGGTTAAGTTCCAAGAGAATCCTCTCTCTTCCCTTAAGGATATCAAATTTAGTAATGAAGCACAAGTAGGTTGTTTCTATTCTTGTGCTTTGTATAATAGTTTCCTGCAGCAATCTCTAAAAATTCTTGTTATGATGGAACTCTTGTTCTTCCATCACTCACTAGCTCCTTGATATTCTACTCAAAAAGATGGCTGTTTTCCTCCTAATAGTTTCCTATCAAAGGGAAAATGTGTTTGTTGACTTTGTGCATAGATCTTTACTTATTCGGCCACACATATGGTAAGATATGCTACAGTTAAATAAAACTATAAGATCCCGAGTCACTATGTGATGCTGCATTTGTACGGGTTTCATTTAATTATAGTAGGAGAGTGAAATGAAATAAATTGTATTCTGCTCAACCTATGCTGGGGGCCAAGGATTATTTGATTATGAAGAACTGATTCCTCCCCTTTTCAGGTTGACATGGTCATAATCCCTGCAACTACAGGACAGATGGGTGTTCTACCTGGCCACGTGGCCACGATTGCTGAGCTGAAGCCTGGTGTCATGTCAGTTCACGAAGGTAATGACGTGTCCAAATACTTTGTGAGTGGCGGCTTCGCTTTCATCCATGCAAATTCTTTTGCCGATATAATTGCTGTTGAAGCTGTGCCACTTGACCGCGTTGATGCAAATCTCGTGCAAAAGGGCCTCGCTGAGTTCACACAGAAGCTAAACACCGCTTCAACTGATGTAGAGAAAGCCGAAGCCCAGATCGGTGTGGATGTACACAGTGCCCTCAACGCTGCTCTTACTGGTTAAGCTAGTGGCGATTCTTGTGTCCACCTTAATTTTTTCTTGCCCCCATATTTGAAAGATTTCCTTTTGTACTAGTCTTCATATGCTCGTCCCCGATGGATTATCTTTTGTACAACCATGCAGAACATTTCAGGCATGTTGCTTCACTTGAATAAATTTACAGGACTAGCTATGAACCATCTCATTTGTATTCCTGAACTGCAGTCATGACAAAGTACAGTTTCTAAATTGAAATAATTTTGTTTGCCAGACTGTAGCACATTTAAACCTTTCAATTTTGTGAAACAAGCAAAAAAGCATTACATCTGCTACAGAAAAAGAACAAAAATCATTCAGATTCAGCTTCAGAATCTGTATCACTTTCAATAAACACCTCACTAGGGTCAGTGCTTCTTAGTTCACCCTCTTCTTCTTCCTTAAGCCTTCTTTTCTCTTCTTGCTCGCGCTCAATAGCCCGAGCCTTTGCTGCCTCTAACCGAGCACTGACTGCTTCCCACGATACAAGGTTCTCCATAAAAATAGAAATGTAGTCGGGGCGTCGATTCTAGAAACAATGTAATGCTAGAGTTAGAGTGATACTCAGATAATCCAATCCACTCTAGAGTTCAAGGGCATGAGAATTCACAACGGGAAAAGAAGTTTGCTTCATTTGCTTCAACTTACCTGGTAGTCTAGGTAGTAAGCATGCTGCAATAAGAAACCAAAACAAAATCACAGTTCAGTAAGCCAATTCACAACATCATCATGGGAATTAAGGATTCAATCTAATAGATGCATAAAATAGAATGTTTTTCCTTACCTCCCAAACATCTATTGTTAGGAGTGGCTGCACAAAAATTTAAAAGGAAAAGATAATCAAATATTTAAGGGGCTTGAAGATTGAAGCCTATAATACAAGAATACAACCAAAGTAACACAACTAGGTAGTGGTACTTACAGAGTAATCCCAGACAAGAGGGTTTACAGCATTGGGAGTTTTAACAATTACAAGCTTCTTGTCTTCGTCTGATGGAACGGGATTTACTGCATTTCCCACATTAAGTTTATTGGCCTTGTCTGCGGACATGAATGAAAGATAAATCAATCCTCACAACCGGGTAAAATTGGAACTCGAAAGGTAAAGAAATATACAGAGAACTGAGAGAAGATATGCTTAAAAGCTGCTCTCACATGCAAGCCATGCCCAGCCAGAACCAAATTGTGTTGCTGCAGCAGCCTTGAACTCCTTTACAAATGTCTCAAACGAACCGAAATCTCTATTGATTAGCTCTAGTAGTTCACCTGATGGGTCTCCTCCTCCACCTGGTTTCATAGACTCCCAGAAGAAAGCGTGATTCCAAGCCTGTAAGCGCATAGAATGCTTAACATATTGACTACACATTTTGACAAAGACTAGTTCAATAATCAAGGAACAGGGCTCACCTGTGCAGCATTGTTGAATGCAGGAAGCATATCACCGTTGTTGTATGTGACCAATACAATGTCTTCTAATGACGCCCCATCCAGTTCCGTTCCAGCGATTTGCTTGTTTAAGTTGTCAACATAAGCCCTGTGATGTTTTCCCCAGTGGTATTCAAATGTTTGGCGACTCATATGAGGCTCCAATGCATTCTATCCAATCCAGAAGTATGCCAAAGAGCAATACAATCAAAACAATATCTATTAGTGCCCAATTTTCAGCACATGTAAAACCAAAGAAACTTCCTACAAACTACCAATCAAGTTTCATATTCAGAATACATGAAGCAAATCTCAATTACAGCTCTCTACTTCACAAAATACTCATTTCCCATCTAAACATAAAGCGTAAGCTTTAATCTTTTTTGAGTGACGAGGGAAACCCACAGCCACCACCCGAGAGTGTTCACGGGATAAATCCCTCCTTGTTATCCTAACCAACTTAGGTTGTTTTGTAACTTTGTGATTACTAAGTCAACAAACCAACTTGGCTGGGATTGTCCCGAAATTCCATAATCTTACCATGGGATATGGTGGAGGCTTTAGCTCAAATACTGCTCTTATTTTCGGGAACCCACCTCTTGTGAACTTTTTCTGCAATCAATAAAAGACCAATTACAAAAAAAGGGTTTAAGAGAGCTGCGTAATCATACACAATATCACTACCGCCTCTAGTCACAATTCACAGAAGCATTTTGTCAAACACATGCTCTACTCTTACGTAGCTAGACAAAAAACCACCCATTTCTGGTCAGCCAACTTGGATATACGAAAACTGAATATTTCCCTAATATGCCATCGACACAAAACACACAAATATACCTCTATCTTTCCACATTTGAAGTTATGGTTTGAGCTCACCGGAAAACCTGCGAAACGGACAGAACCCATTAGCGTATGCTGCATATATAATATTTCATTAATACAGAAAAGCGAGAGAGGGAGGAGACTTTGGCGAGAAAAGAAGGCAGACGAAAGGGAATTCGCAGAAGCTGTAGCCGCCGCCATCATGTGGGTGTTTATCGAGAGAGTGAGAAAAATGGTGTGTTGTCTGCTAAACGGAATGGGATTCGGTGAGCAGTGGAGTGTGGTTTACATGCGCCAGTACGATGACAGTACAACACCAAAGGAGATTAGTACATGCGAGACAAAATGTCTGTACTACGTCGTATCAACAACTTTTAAGATTAATTTGGAATAGAGTTAATTCTCAAAATGGTCGTGGGACTATGACCTTTTATTAATTGGCAAAAACTTGTGTGAGACCGTCTCACCATGAGACGGGTCGGGTCAACATGCAAATGTAATATTTATATGTACAAATGTCATACTTATATGCTCAAATGTAATACTAATCAAGAATAAAATTTTTGTTACTTATTAGGGTAAATGTAATACTTTTAAGGGAAAATACAATACTTTTACATTTCGATTTAAAAGTATTACATTTTTCCTCAAAAGTATTATATTTGCCCTTATAAGTAAGAGGTACTTGTCAACATTACTTATTATGAAAAATGTATTACTTTTTCTCTTATAAGTAACAAAAATTGTATTTTTATTAGTGTTATATTTGAGCATATAAGTGTGAGATTTGCACATATAAGTATGACATTTGCATGGTGCTTTGACCCGACCCGACCCGTCTCACGAATAAGGATCCGTGAGACGGTCTCACACAAGTGTGACCCTTATTAATTTGGTTCTTTGACTTTTAATTGCACCCAAAGTGGTCTCCTAACTATTGAATTTTAAGTCAAAATAGTCATTCGTTAGGTTTGGCGTGAAGTAGGTGTTAAAATGAAGGGTAAAACGGGTAATTCAAGTTTTATTCTCCAATTTAATGAATATGTAATCCCATTTCAGCAGGTTGCGCAAGTCGATGGTTAAATTCAATTTTCACCTTCTATAGAAATTTCAACATTTTTCCTGCTGCCTTCTCTTTGCTCTCTTCCTCTCTCTCCCTCCTCAAGACTGGGAGTAACAAAGTCAGGGGCAGATATATTGTTGTTGTCGCCGTCACCGGACTGCCATCCTGCGTCCTTGTATCAGACAACTGTGATTTGCGTTCGGTGCGTAGAAGTTTTTTTTTTTTTCAGCAAATATCCACTCAACCAAACAATTTCGTTCAACAAAGGAGATTCTAAATTTTAAGTGCCACAATTAAGACAATGGTAATCTTTTGCACGAGCTCCGCACTTGTATCAGAAGGTGCACTTAGACCTGCACATCATGAAAGCGCAACCAGAAACTCTCTCAACATACACCCTGCAATTAGGGCATCTCATCCATTACTTTTGATTTGCGATATTCAGCTGCAGTATATCCTCCTCCTCCCTCTCGTTCTCATGCAACTTCTGAAACTCAGAGCAAACAATGCCAGCATGCCATGGAACCTTACACTTAGTGTAGAACAATCTGCAGCATTCGGGGCACTCAGATTCCACAACTTCAATCTTTTCATCGATGAGAAGCGTAGAGCAATCCTTGAAGGGGCAATAGAATTTTTCAGAAGCCAACACAAAAGCCTCGCATAACGCGTCCCCCCAACGATCAAACACTTGAGGCGGCAAAATCGAGCGGCAGTTATGAGGCTCCACCACCCCCCTGCAGCCAGAAACTGGGCAATTGATTTGGGGGACGTTTTGTTGGAGCTTCGAAGCTACGAATTTTGAAATGCAATCGAAGCAGTAGGAGTGTTTGCAGGCTTTGATTCTGAAAATTTCGCTTATTTGCTTCGCATCGCAGCATATTTTGCAGATGAAGAGGGAAGCAGAGGTCTCCATGGCGTCTTCGACGTCTATCATGACAAGGCCGTCCAGTGAAAAAAAAAGGGGGTTGAGTTATTACATTACGCTTGAGAGCTTGATTGATGAAATCTTTGTGGAGATGGAGATTAGCAAGGGGAGGAGCGTCCTCCTTGAAGCCTTGCTCAGTGCGGGGTGCGTGCGGCGTGACGCTTAAGCGAAGGACGGTGTCAAAACAGGGCGGCGGCGCCCCGGACGACGACGCTTCTGGCTGATCAAGATGCAACTGCAAGTTCAACGGCGGAGCCATCTGCTGAGGCGGATTGGGGAGCTGCCGCGGCCTCAGCGGCGCGGCGAGTGCGTCATTTCACGACCCTCCGCTGCCTTCCTATTGCGGTGACAATTATGAATTATATCAAAATTTCTAAAAACATTTTGCAATAAAATAGTTATCAAACAATTTATCATGTTAACTTTATATTTAATTATATTATTTGACACTAAAAAACTTAAATTCTGTTGAGTAAGCTAGCTATAGTTTGCTGGTAATTCCAATATTTGATCTTAATTTTGTGTGTGCACTAAAATCTACATGCTCATATTGAGTGATTTGGTACACCTAATTAACTATACAAGCTTTTACTATGCTTCATGATATTTTTGCTTTGCATGGTGTGACTAATTAATCTAATTGAATCTCGACCAGACTTAATTTGAGGACAACTCTCCAAAAAATATTACAACATGCACTTGTGCTTTAATTTTAAATTAAAATTTAACTTTCACTTCTCATTTTCAAGTGCATTGATTTTTTTTTTATATTTTATTTTTTATATTTTTATGTTTTGTATTTAACTAAATTGTTAATTCAACTAGTATATGGTAACATCAAATTTAATTTCCGTTAGTATTTTTGTTTAACAATCATACAGTAACAAGACAAAAAGGTAATTTTTAATTAGAAAATTTTCTATTTTGTCTTGTGTATAGTATGCATAGTGCATCTCCATATGTAGTTGTATTTTTAAACTGATTATCGGAAAAATGGTCAAATATGTACATCTATTTGTGACCAGCCTAAAAGGGGTTAATGGGCATAGCCCATTGAGTTGTAATAAATTGCAAAAATAACGTCTTTTTGAGTTTTTTTTCTTTTTTTCTTTTTTTCTCACGACTCACTATAGATATGTTTTTATAACTACATACGGGGAATACAATGGAAAAACAGTAAAAAAGAAAAACAGAAAACGATCGACGTGAAAGACAAGTGAATTGAAGCACGAATGTCGCACGGAACACCCCCAAGAACTTCGATCCTTTGGCCGGTGAATCTGATCATCACTGTTCATCAGGGAGATGAATTCTTCCACTCGCGCAACCTCCGCGTTCAGATCAACGTCAGCCGCCTTTTGGAACCTCCGGTTCCCTCTCCCATGGAGGAAGAAGCGACGGCGGTTTCCTTTCCAGAAGCCATCGAGAAATTTGGGCAGAAAAGAGGCAAATGGAAGTGAAGAAGAGAGGAGTCGAGTGTTGTAATTAGTGTGGAGGTTAAATGGGAGAAATGAAATATATAAAGCGGTGGTAATGAAGTGAAGGACGTGTTTTTCTTTTTCTTTTATTTTTCTTAATTCTTCAATCTTCAAACTTTAAAGGTTGTGTGCGTGCGATCCTCGTGCTGTAGCTAGGTTCAGTTCAAGTATTGATTTTGGCTAAAGATATGAAATGACTAATACCCTATTCTACCGCTGCAACATGCTTATAAACAGTATTATATTATTAACGGTACAATTCCTTGTCCTTCGTCTGTGATATCTACTAGTGATGTTACCATATTTCTCAGCATGGAACCTTTAAGACATCATAAATCCAGCATATTTTGCAACTGATTCTAACCACCACTACTTGATCTGGCTCCACCGACGATGAGTGTGCTTCCTCCTCCGCCGCCCCATCGCCGCGGCCGCCCCTCCGGTGCGTGGCCTCGTGCAGGGCAGCATTGAGAGCAGCGTTGGTTTCCTTAAGAGCCGTGGCCCGTGAGCCTCTCCGCTATGTCCATAGACTGAGTTCTATAACTGGCAAGCATGGCTTCTAGTTCGCCGTTCCTTGTCCTCACTTCCACTATTTCTTCGTCCGCCTCCTTCAGCTTCTTCACCGCTTTTTCCTCCGCCGTTGTCACCACCGCCGCATACTGCCGCTTGCAAATTTCTTCTGGCATTTCCCCTACCCCATCGTTCAACATTCATGTTCATTTTACATATATAAAGATTAATAAGAATGTTAATTACAACATGCATGCAAGTAGCCACTATAAAAGAATATGATGGGATTGAGGGCAAGCAATTAAGTTGGTCTGACTATTAACTTGATAATTATAAAGTTCTAAATTAATTTTAAGTGGGAAGAACTTATGGCATTATCCTTGATTTGTTATGTCACAAGGGCGGGGTCTAGTGAAAAAATTAAAAGAAAGAAAAAAAAAGGATGGGGTTGAGTTATTATTACATTACGCTTGAGAGCTTGATCCATGAAATCTTTATGGAGATGGAGGTTAGCAAGCGGACGAGCATCCTCCCTGAAGCCTTGCTCCGTGCGGGGAGCGTGCAGCCTGACGCTTAAGCAAAGGACGGTGTCAAAACAGGGTGGCGGCGCCCGGGACAACGACGCTCCTGGCTGATCAAAATGCAACTGCAGGTTCAACGGCGGAGCCATCTGCTGAGGCGGATTGGGGAGCCGCCGAGTGCTTGCGGCCACCGTTAGAAGAAGCGAGCATGCTTAGAGACGCTCTATGCATTTACACTTTCTTCTCTTTTTCTTTTTTTTTTTTTTTTTTCTTTTTCCTCTCAAAACTCTTGCTGGAAAAACAAGAAAATGGTATGATTATAAATAGGGAGAAGAGGTGGGCGGGAACTATCTCAGTATCTGACGTGTTAGCTAGGTCTTCAAATTAAAATTTATCCGATTTTTTTTTTTTTTTACAACGGTCAAAATAAATAATATATTTTTAAAATAAAATTATTGGCGAAAAGTTCTAATTTTTTGTGACAATTATGAATTATATCTAAATTTTTAAAAATATTTTACAATAAAATAGTTATCAACCATTTTATCATGTTAACTTTATATTTAATTATATTGTATTAACAAGATCCTCAAAATGAATCAATTTAAATATGTAGTTTTTTTAAAATATGATTTATATTTCCAAAAGTTAAATTTAGAAGGATATACCCAAAAAAAAGTTAATTGTAAACAATCAAATTAGGATGGAGGGAATTTTTTTTTTAAATCTCTAGTTGTATTCAAAATATTTATAATTCTTTAAAAAAAACAACATTTTGGGCAAGAAATTAAGTAATATGATAATATAGAAAAAATATAATGATAAAATGATGTAAAATCTACATGCTCATATTGAGAGATCTTGTATACCTAATTACTTATACAAGCTTTTACGATACTTCATGATATTTTTGCTTTGCAAGGTGTGACGTACTAATTCAATTGAATCTCAATCAGACTCAATTTAGTGATAACTCTCCAAAGAATGTTACAACTTGTACTTGTGCTTTAATTTTAAATAAAAACTTAACTTTCACTTTTGATTTTCAAGTGCATTGATTTTTCATTTTTTATTTTTTACATACCCTTAGTTTAGTGGCAAAGCTAGGATCCAAATTCAATGAGGTCAATATACTAAATTTAATATTACTCTCGATAATATAGAACTATAAATATAATTAAGTTACATTTATAAATTAAATAAACATCTTCATTTTACATTTATTGCTTACGACGCATTTTCATACTATGAAAACGTTGTATAAAATTTCTTTTATCAACGTCGTTTTAAAACAC
The DNA here is from genome assembly GCF_003576645.1 of Ipomoea triloba. NCBI lineage: Eukaryota > Viridiplantae > Streptophyta > Magnoliopsida > Solanales > Convolvulaceae > Ipomoea > Ipomoea triloba. The sequence continues at coordinate 1,256,923 of NC_044920.1, read as the reverse complement.
ATCTTTTTCAATAAAAGTAGCCGAACAATCATTCATCAAGTTATTTGCTATTCAATTGCGCAACATATTCTTAACTATCTTCATTACCAAAAAAAAAAAAATCTCTTTCAACACTTGCAATTGTCACTAGTAATATTAAAGTTAATTTCACAAGTAAAGAAACTAATGGATATGCACTATTTTTCTTTGTCTCCATTAGTTTTTCAGCAAGTGAACCAACCTCTTGGAATTGGATATTGAAAAATGCAGCACATCAAGGATATAATAGCTTTTACAAGAAGCTCCAACAACATTTAGCAAAGTACCAATGTTTTGAAAAAGTAAAGCAACACAAAAAATGTCTAAGTTTTGAACTCAACTTTGAAATTAAAATTCATAGCTATTGCAAGAAGAGAGGAAAATTTTATTTAAAAAATTTTAGTTTTTTCAATTCTTGGTTTTCACTCTTGCTTTCTGGTTTGCATTTTCAGTTTTCATGAAACAAAGGGTTATTAAATTTGTCAAATCAACATAGCTAGCGCTCCGCCACTAGTGTAGTTTTTTAATATGATTTATATTTTCAAAAGTTAAATTTAGATAATATAGAAAACATATAGAAAAAATATAATAATAAAATGATGTAAAATCTGCATACTCATATATATATTGAGAGATTTTGTATACGTAATAATTACCTATAAAAGCTTTTACGATGCTTCATGATATTTCCATTTTGTAGGTGTGAGTCGTGTGACAAATTCAACCGAATCTTGGTAAGATTTAATTTAAAAACAACTACCCAAAGAATACTACAACATGCACTTGTGCTTTAATTCTATGTAAAAACTACAATATTTTAACTTTCACTTTTTATTTTTAGGTGCATTGATATTTTTTTAAAATTTTTAATTCAACTAATATGGTAACATCAAATTTAGTTTTCATTAGTATTTTTGTTTACAAATCGTTTTTTTTTTTTTGAGTACTACTGACTCAAAATCACTCCCATCATCCATGTGGGAGTGTAAACCAATACACCAGGTGCCACTAAACCACAAGGTCTTTGGCTTTACAAATCGTATAGTAACAAGAGAAAAAGGTAATTTTAAATTAAGTAAATTTCTATTTTTGTCTTGGGTATATTGCATCTTCATATGTAGTCATATTTTTAAATTGATTATTGAAAAAATGTAAAATATTATATGCACATTTATTTGTAACAAAAGTAATTGAATTACCAAACTATAAAAGTGCGCAACTAGACCTTTTAATGTTCATTATTGTGCAATTAGGACAATTACTATGTTACCACGTGAATTTGTCATTACCATTGAAATGATAATTTATGAGCAAATACCAATTTTGGTCCCATGACTATTAGCAAAATGACAATTTTGGTCCACATGTTTTATTTCTACCAATTTTGGTCCCACGACTACTGTTTTAGTGCCAAAATTCATTGCGCTGGTCACCCATCCGTTTAAAACGTTCCGAAATCTAAAATTTTTTAAGGTATTTTCGTCCTTTTCAACTCAATATCTCAATTTGAGCATGAATAAAAAGATTTAAGCCCTAAGATCGATTACAATTCACAATTCGATCTCCTCCTTAAATTAAGGTAAAATGAGGAGGAAAACTGTGATCGATTTTAGGACTTAAATCCATTTATCCATACTCAAATTAAGATATTAAGTTGAAAATGATGAAAATACGCTTACCAATTTTAGATTTTTGCACATTTTAAACGGATGGGTGACCGACGCGATAAATTTTGGCACTAAAACAATAGTCGTTGATGAAAATTAGTACTAAAACAATAGTCGTGGGACCAAAATTGGTAGAAATGAAACATGTGGACCAAAATTGTCATTTTGCTAATACTCGTGGGACCAAAATTGGTATTTGCTCTTAAAAATTCAATCTTGGAAATTTTAACGGCACATCAAAAAGTAATTACAAATTCACGTGGTAACATAATAATTGTCCTAATTGCACAATTTTGAACATAAAAAGTCTAATTGCACACTTTTGTAGTTTTATAATTCAATTGTATTTTTGTTACAAGTAAATTAAATGTGCATATTTGACCATTTTAGTATGGTAACATCAAATTTAGTTTCCATTAGTATCTTTGTTTAAGAATTATATAATAACAGGACAAAATGCTAATTTTAAATTAAGTAAATTTATATTTTCGTCTTGGGTATATATATTGCATCTCCATATGTATTCATATTTTAAAATTGATTGTCGAAAAAATGGTCAAATATCCACATTTACTTGTAACAAATACAATTGAATAATCAAATTTTAAAAGTGTGCAACTAGACCTTTTTATTTTCAATATTGTGCAATTAGGACAATTACTATGTTAATTACCACATGAATTTGTCATTACCATTGAAATGATAATAATTAAAAATTCAATCTTGAAAACTTTAGCCATACATTAAAAAAAAAAAAAGTAATGACAAATTCACGTGGTAACATAATAATTGTCATAATTTCACAATTTTAAACATAAAAAGTCTAATTGCACACTTTTTGTATTTTGATAATTCAATTGTTTTTTTCTTTACAAGTAAATTGCATATTTGACCATTTTCTCGGCATTTAATTAAAAAACATGACTATATAGGGAGATGCACTATATCCAAGATAAAAATAAAAGAATTTCTTAATTGAAAATTGCCTTTTTGTCTTGTTACTATATAATTGTTAATCAAAAATAATAACCGGAACTAAATTTGATGTTACCATACTAGTTGAATTAACAATTTAGTTAAATACAAAATAAAAAATAAAAAATCAATGCACTTGAAAATCAAAAGTGAAAGTTAAGTTTTTTATTTAGAATTAAAGCACAAATGCATGTTGTAATATTCTTTGGAGAATTGTCCCCAAATTGAGTCTGATTGATATTCCATTGGATTAGTGACAGTGTGACACCCTGCAAAGTAAAAATATCATGAAGCATCATAAAAGCTTGTATTGGTAATTAGGTATATCAAATCTCTTAATATGAGCATGTAGATTTTACATCATTTTAATATTATATTCTTTTTATATATTATCATATTACTTAATTTCTTGCCCAAAAAAGGTTTTTTTTTTTAAATAATAAAAATAAAAATATTTTTAATACAAATATTGATTTTATTTTTTATTTTTTTATAAAAAAAAAAAATTCCCTCCATCCTGCTAATTTGATTGTGAGCAAATTGCCATTTTGGTCCACTGACTATAGAGGTCCTATTAATTCTAGTCCACGACTTTCAAAAGTGTTAATTGCATACCATGACTTTTCAATTTGTATCAATTTTGAACATTCCGGTGAAATTTCCGGCCAAATGTCGCTGGATTCTCTTAATCCCACCGATTTGGCTTAATACAATGGGCAAAAATGTAATTTCCACGATCCAAAATAACCCAATGCAACCTAACCCGGAGGACGAACAAGGGTGGCGTCATGAAGCAGCGATGAACCAGCGGCGACGGCGAGCTTACATCTCCCTCCTCTCTGTTCAGCGACGACAGCATGCGGACAAACCAGCAGAGGCATTCCCCTGTTTTCGGCATCGACCGACAGACATCAGCGGTGGAGGTCGCAGGCAGCTTGGGCTGAGTGTCCTTACCCGTTCGTTGTGTGCGTCGTGCAGCAAGGGTGGATTTCGGCGTCCTCCCCTTTCCGGCAGCAGCTGCGGCTTGGCCCTCTTTCTCCGACGTCTTTACCCAAATGGGTTTCTAGCAAAAGTGAGATTCAGCTAAAAGTCCAAGACACCCAAAGTCCAGTTATCCCTAAAACTTCTATAGAACTTCTCAGTCGCCGGAACCCCGGACCAGTTCTTGATTTTCCGGCGAAGTCTTTCAAAATCTAGAGAGAGAGAGGAGAAACTAGAGAGATAAGTGAGGGACAGCAAGCTAGCTAGCTAGCAAAGTTCTTTGATTTGGGTGCTAGTTCACTCTACTTTTTGAGAAAAAAAAGTCTTGAGGATGGTAATGGGTGGTCTGACGGTGGAGTTTGGCGGAGGTGGTTGGGTTCCCTCTAATCTCAGCGTAGCATTTCGAAGAGAAGCATAGTAATGAACTAAGGTGGAAATTACAATTTTGCCCATTGTATTAAGCCAAATCGGTGGGATTAAGAGAATCCGGCGACATTTGGCCGGAAATTTCACCGGAGTGTTCAAAATTGATACAAATTGAAAAGTCATGGTATGCAATTAACACTTTTGAAAGTCGTGGACTAGAATTAATAGGACCCCTATAGTCAGTGGACCAAAATGGCAATTTGCTCTTTGATTGTTTTTGTTTACCTTTTTTTTTTGGGTATATCCTTCTAAATTTAACTTTTTAAAATAGGGTCACACTTGTGTGAGACCGTCTCACGGATTCTTATTCGTGAGACGGGTCGGGTCGGGTCAAAGCACCATGCAAATGTCATACTTATATGTGCAAATCTCATACTTATATGCTCAAATATAACAATAATCAAAAATACAAATTTTGTTACTTATAAGAGAAAAAGTAATACATTTTTCATAATAAGTAATGTTGACAAGTGCCTCTCACTTATAAGGACAAATATAATACTTTTGAGGAAAAATGTAATACTTTTAAATCGAAATGTAAAAGTATTGTATTTTCCCTTAAAAGTATTACATTTACCCTAATAAGTAATAAATATGATATTTGTGTATTTGTGCATATAAGTGTCACATTTGCATCGTGACCCGACCCGATCCGTCTCATGGTGAGACGGTTTCACACAAGTTTTTGCCTTTAAAATATAAAGCATATTAAAAAAAAACTACATATTTAAATTTACTCATTTTGAGGATCTTGTTAATATAATATAATTAAGAGTTAATGCCATATAAGATCTTCCGAATATATTGATCTTGCCACGTTTAGTCCAATTTAACCATCCATGGTCATTAAATTTTCAAAATTTAACAAGTTGTGGTCCTCTTAGAAGTACCGTATTTGGTTAAAATTTGATAATTGAATGACCGTCGGTAGTTAATTTAGACTACGGAGGGTTACAATTTGAAAGTCGAATGACAAAAAATTATAAAAATTATAAATTTTTGCCAACAAATTTATTTTAAAATACATTATTTATTTTGACCGTTGTAAAAAAAAATTCGGATAAATTTTAATTTGAAGACCTAGCTAACACGTCAGATGTTCCCGCCCGATGAGAACACATCCCTTCGAACCAATACGTCTGCTGCTTCGCTGCCACCCAACTTTTCTCCCCCTTATAATCACACCATGCTCTTCTTGTTTATGCGGCAAGAGTTTTGAGAGAAAGACAGTGAAGAAAGCGTTAATGCATAGAGCCTCTCTGAACATGCTCGCTTCTTCTTCTAACGGTGGCCGCAAGAGGAAGGCGCCCGAAGGTCGTGAAATGACGCACTCGCCGCCGCCACCGCGGCATCAGAGGGCGGGAGCGTCGTCCCGGGCGCCGCCGCCACCGCCACCGCCGTCGTTGAACTTGCAGTTTCATCTTGATTGGCCAGAAGCGTCGTCGTCCCGGGCCCCGCCGCCCTGTTTTGACACCGTCCTTCGCTTAAGCGTCACGCCGCACGCGCCCCGCACGGAAGACGCTCCTCCGCTTCCTAACCTCCATCTCCATAAAGATTTCATCGATCAAGCCCTCAAGCGTAATGTAATAACTAAACCCCATTCCTTTTACTTACTGACCCGCTTTTATCACGATAACTTTATAATTATCAAGCTAATAGTCAGACAACTTAATAATTAACATTCTTTATTCTTTTGTAATAGCCTACTTGCATGCATGGTGTAATTAAAATTCTTATATATGTAAAATGAACATGAATGTAGAACGATGGGGTAAGGGAAATGCTAGAGGAAATGTGCAAGCGGCAATACGCGGCGGTGGTGACAGCGGCGGAGGAAAACGCGGCGAAGAAGCTGAAGGAGGCGGACGAAGAAATAGTGGAAGTGAGGAGGAAGAACTGCGAACTGGAATCCATGCTTTCCAGTTACAGAACTCAATCTATGGCCATGGCGGAGAGGCTCACGGCTCTTAAGGAAACCAACGCTGCTCTCAATGCTGCCCTGCACGAGGCCACGCATCGGAGGGACAGCGGCGGCGATGAGGAGGCACAGTCGTCGTCGTTGGAGCCGGATCAAGTGGTGGTGGTTAGAATCAGTTGCAAAATATGCTGGAGAGGGCCTGCAACGATGATGGCATGGCCGTGCCGCCATCTTTGCCTGTGCAACAACTGTGCGAGAACAACCAATCGTTGCCCCATTTGCGATGCTACATTCCAAGATTGCATGGAAGTCAAATTTTACTAATTAGTTGTTGTGTTTGTGACTAAATTACTTTAAGGATATGATCCATGTTATACTTTTTTTTTTTTAAGAATACTTTCTGTTTTTATTTTATAAGAAATTTTACAAGAATTATGCAATACCGTGATGTGGTAGTTTTATTTTAATTTATGGCGGATGGATGCTTACAACAAAGAGATGCTTTGTGTTGTACACTGGTGCAATACTCGTGCAGATGAATATCATTGTCATTTCATAAAATAAAAACATGTATTCTACTATTCTCGAAATATAATTTTATCATATTTGTATTAAGCATATTGAGAACTGATATGCTTTAAAGGTTCCACGTCACTTAGTATCCAATTAATCAAATTTAATTTAACAATTTCATTCATTTTCAAAGAGAGAAGTATTATATCATGGCCTAAATTAATATTAAATGAGAAGAGGGAAAAGAACATTTCTGCGGATGATATTTTTTAAAAAATTAATAAAATGTATAAATTTCGTTTTAGGTTTTCCGTATTCCCCTCCTTTGTCTCAAAAAATTATATGTATAAATGTTCGTTGTTAATTTCTATTTATGGAAATCTATATTTCTACGGTTGGTGAACTAGAATTTAAGGATATATTTATTAGTCTATTAGTATTTTACTTTTATTATATTTAAATAAATTTATATAAATATCATTGTCGTTTCTAGTCATGCATATACATATTTTTACCATTATAAAAATATCATTGCCATTTCTAGTCATGCATATAGATATTTTTACCATTGTTGAAATAGAATTTTAGGATATATTTATTAGCTTATTAGTATTTTGTTATTGTTGAAATAAAATTTTACCATATTTAATTTGTATTAAGACACATCAAAAAAATGGTATATTGGTATGTCTCAAAGATTTCACGTCATTTAGTACCCAATTGATCATATTTATCAATTTGATTCATTCCCGTAGAGATAAAAATATTATTCATGGCCTAGATAAATATTAAATGAGAGAAAAAATCATTAACATCAATGAATGTTAAATGTCATTGTTCATTTTTATTTATGGAGATGTATATATACTTTTACCACTGTCGAGATAGAATTTTAGGATATATTTATTAGGCTATTAGTATTTCACTTTTATTATTTATATAAATATTGTTGCTATCGTCGAAATAGAAATGTCATTATTCATTTCTATTTATGAAAATCAAATTTTAGGATATATTTATTAGCATATTAGTATTTTACATTTCTTATTTATATTAATATCATTGCCAGCATTTATATTCATAGGGATATGTATTTTATATACAATCGTCAAAATAAAATTTTACCATATTTGCTCTAAACATATCAGGAAAGGATTGTATTGTCAAAAATTTCACGTCACTTAGTATCCAACTAATCAAACTTAAAAGTTTCATCATTTTCAAAGAGAGAAAAACATTCATGTAAATGAATATTTTAAAAAATTAATAAAATGCTTAAATTTTGTTTTAAGTTTTTCCCTCCTTTCTCTCTCTTTCAAAAAAAAAAATTGATAAATGTCATTCTTTATTTCTGGAGATATATAAATGCCATTGTTTATTTCTGTTTATAGAGATCAATATATTTTACTATGTTTGAAATAGAATTTTGGGATATATTTATTAGCTTAATAGTATTTTACTTTTATATTTACATATAAATACCAAAATAGAAATTTACCATATCTACTCTAAGCGTATCAAAAAAGAAATTTTCCATGTCACATATATCCAACTAATCAAAATTAACAATTTCATTCATTTTTAAATAGGAAAGTATATTTAGGTAATCTTCGTTGTGTCTTCATTAAATAGCTTCTTTTTTATCATTGTTTGAGCATTATATTCATTGTTTTAGGAAGATCTCGATCTATTACATATTAGTTTGTGTTTTGTTCTAGGTTTTCCCCTCATTTCTCTCGAACAAAAATGTATAATCGGCATTATTCACTTCTACTTATATGGAGATTTATATTTTTCCCAATTGTTCATTTCTACTTATATAGAGATTTATATTTTTACCATCAGGTTCAAACAGAATTATAGGATATATTTATTAACTTGTTAGTATTTTATATTTATTATTTATATAAATATTATTGCTATTTCTAGTCATAGAGATACGTATTTTGCTATCATCGAAATAGAATTATACCATATTTGTATTAAGCATATCGAGAAATGAATGTATGTCTCAAAGATTATTCCACGTCACATAGTATCCAATTAATCAAATTTAACAATTTCATTCATTCATTTTTAAAGAAAGAAAAATATTAATGGCCTAAATTAATATTAAATGAGAAGAGAGAAAAACATTTCGGTCAATGAATATTTTAAAAAATTAATATAATGTTTAAATTTCATTTTAGATTTTTTCATCCTTTATCTCTCCCCCTCTTTATTGGATTCAATTCCATCATAAACCAAGTAGGAATTTAAGAAATGAGGGTAAGAAAATAATAATATTATTACTTAGGACACTAAACCCAAAAGAGTGTATACAACGACCCAAGATAACGGCCGAAGAAATAAATAAACAAGGAATGATTTAGCCCAAAAATGAACTATGAATAAATATTGGACTCGTTAGGAATCGAATCCAAGGTAACAAGATGAAATAATAGTGCGCAAGAGACAACTAACTAGACCATGTGAATGAATGATAATTTGATGATGATCTTAGTATTTTTTTTTTGGGGGGGGGTGGGTTAAGAGCACCCTTATATAGGTCTATCCTCCCAAAAACGTGTGGTTCACATGCTTCAATCAGTCATGTCCACCTACTTGTCATCACCACAAGACACCATGTGTCACTACCCAGTCCCCTTCACTAATAAGTATTGTTAATACTCTCATTTACACAAATGTTGTCTCTGTAGCGATCATAGATGTCTCGTGTTTGATTTTTCATGGCTATACACACATCCTTTTCTTTTTCTCAGCTCCATCTTCATACCCTCCTCTTGCGGGCTTACTTCCCTTTTGTAACCCTGACCTCACTGTCTCACATCACGACCTTTAGACTCTCGTAGTATGTTTTTGAATTTTGCTCTTGACCTTGATCCCACAGGCTCTAAAAATTGTTCGAATCGTCGAATACTCAAAAACAAAACTCTTTATTCATCTTCTCCTCCTCTCTCCCTCTTGTGAAGCCTCGAGGCCCACTAGACCCTTGCTAACCCTTAGGCTAAAAGATTTTCCTCTCTTTTGGATAGCTTCGTCGTCCCTATAGCCTTCCCTGCATGCAACATGAATAGTTCACATATAAAGACAATTGATGTCTCAATAATCGTATACACAAGGAAAACCTATGAATTTGTACGCTATAACTTCATTGCATAACTATTTAATTACTTTTCGACAATATCAGTAAATTAAACTTATTATAATCATGCCATTTTTAATAATAAATGAATGAAATTTATGGACTCATCAATATCGCATTAAGTAGAATACTTAATTTATTTTAATATGAAAATTTTTAGTACGTGATTTTAATTTTCAATTATAACTATCTACGACGACAATATGACTCATCTATGTTTATTACAAATTGAAAATACTAATTTCGATTATGATCAAAATAATTATTTTTATTTTATATTAATTTTCATATATTTAAAAATTATATTAAGTATTTACTTATTTTAATCTTTGTATTGGACATTAATTTAATTTAATTGTGTGATGTGTCTATTATAATTAGTTTAGATATAATTGTCACAAAAAAATAAAAATATTTACCAGTAAATTTATTTTATATTATATTATATATTTTGAGTTTTGACCGTTGTAAGAACATCTCCAATAGTTGTAGTTTTGAAGAAATTTACATTAGGAGAGAGAAGATGGAAGGTAAGAAAAAAAAAAAAAACAAAAGCTCAAAAAAAAATTTAATAAAATCCGATAAATTTTAATTTGAAGACCTAACACGTCAGATAGTTCCCGCCCGATTGGAACACTACCCTTGTAACCAATACGTCAGATATGTCTGTATCTGCTGCGCTGCCACCTACCTCTTCTCCCTATTTATAATCACACCATTTTCTTTGTTTTCCCGGCAAGAGTTTTGAGAGAAAAGAAAAAAAGAGAAGAAAGCGCAAATGCATAGAATGTATCTGAACATGCTTGCTTCTTCTAACGGTGACCGCAAGAGGAAGGCGCCGGAAGAAGGTCGTGAAATGACGCACTCGCCGTCGTCGCCGCCGCCGCCAGGGTTCCCCATTCCGCGGTTTAGGAGGGAAGGAGCGGGAGCGGGAACGCCGCCGCCGTTGAACCTGCAGTTACGCCTTGGCCAACCAGGATCGCCGTCCCAGTTGCCGCCGCCGCCGCCGCCGCGGTTCCCCACCCCGCTGCCGTTGAACCCGCAGTTGCATCTTTATCAACCAGGAGCGTCGTCGTCCCTGCAGAGCGTCACGCCACACGCGCCCCTAGACCTTAAGTATTATTACGTAATAACTCAATCCCATTCCATTCCTTATTCTCTTTTTTTTTTTTGCCAATAAATTCCGCCTTGTTACCCTAACCTGCAAAGGATTAGAAGGAGCTCAAACCAATAACACCAAATAAGTATTCCCTCTGTCCCATTTTACCTGTTCTACTTACTATTCATTGGTCAAATCAACTCTTTCTTCTTTATTTATTTTCTTTAGTAATTTTTACTCATTTTTAAATTTAATTTTTTATGTTTAATAGTACTTTTAGTGGAGTTTATAAATATATAAATTTTGTATATTAATACTAAACTTAATATTATGAAAAATTGAATTAAAAATAACTTCAATGAAACCTAGTTAACCACACATAAAATGGGACGGAGGTAGTAATAACTTAAAACCTTGTTATTTTCACAAGTCTAACAGTCCGACCAATTTGGCTGTGTTACCCAGGCCAATCCCATTCCTAATTTTGTAATTGTTTATCATTTTGATTCTTTATATATGTTTACTTAACATGAATGTAGAACGAGGCCATGAGTGAACTGCTAGACGAAATGCGCAAGCGGAAACAGGCGTGGGAGATGCAGAAGAAGGCGATGGAAGCCATGATTGCCAATTACAGAACTCAAGCTCTGATCATGGCGGAGAGGGTGAAGGCTCTTGAGAAAACCAACGCTGCTCTCCATGTCGCCCTGCACCTGCAGCCCACGCCTCCGGCCGGCGGCGGCGATGGGGCGGCTAGTGGTGAAGTTGTGGTGGTTAAATTCAGCTGCAAAATGTGCTGGAGAGAGTCTGCAACGATGATGGCATGGCCGTGCCGCCATCTCTGCCTGTGCAAGAACTGTGCGGAGACAACGACAAAGTGCTGCCCCATTTGCCATGCTACATTCCAAGACTGCATTGCAGTCAATTTTTACTAATTAATTATGATTCATATAGCATTCCTTGTTTGAGAAGGCTGGGTTTCTGTTATACAATAGTTTGTGTTTCGTTTTAGGTTTTCCCATCCTTTAATTTTCTCTCAGAAAATTATATAAATGTCATTGGTCATTTCAATTTATGGAGATTTATATTTTTACTATTGTTGAAATAGAATTTTAAGATGTACTCCGTACTATTTATACCTCCAATGGTCTTCCGAGTATTAGTAATTTACCAGGGGTACCTCGACTTTTAAATGACTTTTAATGATCATCCAAGTTTAAAAAAATAACCACTTGTGATCCTTTTAGGACGTCTCGTGGTCAGTTTAAACTCGATTTATTTTAAAAATTAGGACCATGTGTGCTTATTTTTTAAAACTTGAAGGTCATTTAAAAGTCGAGTGACCACAGTTGGTAAATTGTTAATACTCAGAGGATCATGAGAGGTATTAACTGTTTATTAGTATATTAGTATTTTACATTTTTTTTTATTTATATAAATGTCATTGCCATTTATATTCATAGGGATATGTATCTATAAACATAATAAGTCTCAATCAAGGTTATATCATTAATTTATGTCCCTCTTTCTATATGCTAATAAATTTGTACATTTTACTTTAAATGTTGTACACTTCAATGTTATTAGACAAAATTGTCCCTACTACATTGTTGTTGATGGGTAAATACCCCCAGGGACTACTGTAGAAGTACAATGTATATAGTCCGTGTATTATTGTATCCCTAAAAGATCGGGTGTCCCTTATAAATTGTTAAAGGGCAAGTGACCTTTGGGGAATATTATATTCCTGAAGGGTTAGGTCCTATTCCTATATAAAGGACCTGACCATCCACTGTAATGGCATCCAGGGATCCCTTGCCTCTCGGCCTCTCTCTCTCGTTCTTCTCTCTTCTTCTCCAAGAAGGAAGCCATGGCTTCCTTTCCCCTTCTCCCTGTATTCATCCATATACCAATCCATACACTACATCATACACAATCAAACAACACACGTGGTGTAAATCCGTACCCCCGTTTACATTTACACCATCATTGGCGCCGTCTGTGGGGAATGCGACGAAATGCCGTGTTCCTCTAAGCAACCGGGTGGTATTCACCATCCACATCACCGTCACAAAGCTCACCGAAAATTACAATGTTCCGCCACCGTCTCCGTCGTACAGCGTTTCACCGCCGCCGACCTCCTCCGCTCCAATCTTGAGCGAGTCTTGAAACAGGTCACCAATGACCGCCTCCTCGACAGAACCGCCACCACTGCCGCGAAAGACACGGAGCCCTATTGCAACATGACTGCGTTTCCACGGCTGTCGAGCTGGAGAGAACGACCACCACCGCCGGCACGAACCAAATCCACCCACTACTGTGACCGCCAAGAAGAAAAGTTGTATTCTTGATCGGATCCCCATCATGAAGATCACCATCATGATAATCATCGTCATGATTCTCACCATCATCAACAAACAAAAACGAATTAGGCCACCCTGGCTCAAAAAAAAAAAGGAAGAAAAGTTCGCTGATGCATAAACGGGAGGATCTCGACGCGTCGAGACGTCGTTTTTCTTTTTCGCCTGTCTCCGGCGGGCAGCAGCAGCAAGTGAAGATCAAGACACTATAACCACCGCCATCACTTCCGGCCATCGATCGTCGTCCATCATGGTTAGCCGCAAGTAAGAGAAAATGGTGCAGCCTTCGCCACCTGCCAACCATGCAACCCAACTGCCGTTGCCGCCGCCACTGGGGTTCTCAACCGCCGCCGACACCTTTCTCGCTCCATCATCATCGCCGCCAGTTTTCATAAATTGCTCATGAGGCCAAGCTGCAAAACTCCGTGCCTGTTCGGCGAGACACCGGCAACCATGGAAAGATTCTGGGCCCCGACGAGATGATGGTGACGCGGCAGTAGCTGAGCGGCTTGCTGATGATGCCATTCTCTCTCCTTCTTGGTCTTTTCGGCTTGCTGATGATGCCATTCTCTCTCCTTCTTGGTCTTTTCTCTCTCCCTCACGGACTGTCGAAGAAGCAGAGAAAATGGTGAAGAAGACAAAACATGGTGGTCCTTTTCCCTCACATTGTTTGTGAGATTATATTTTATTATTATTGTAATTGAAAGTCACGCATGGGGGCTTGAAATGGGGGAGAGAACATGGTTTTGTCTTTAAATGGAACAAAACAAGATAAAAGAGAAAACGATTTGTCTTTAAATGGAACAAAACAAGATAAAAGAGAAAACGACAAAAATAGAAAGGTAAAAAAAAAAGATAAAAGAGAAAACGACAAAAATAGAAAGGTAAAAAAAAAATGGTTGATTTGAATGTCTTCCACATAAAAAAAATGGTGGAGGAAAATTAGTGTTGTCGGCTGAAGAAAAAAAGATGGCAGCTCACTTTCATAGCAGTAGCGTTGACGCCAAAAAGATGGCAGCTCACTTTCATAGCAGTAGCGTTGACGCCGGAGACGTCCGACCACCATCGTTGCTCATCACACTGTCACACGTCACAACCGCCACGACCTCCACCGCGACCGCCATCATCATTAAAGTGCTCCACCATGCCACCTAGCTCCAACTCCAAGCCTTCCTTGGACAACCATGGTCACCACCATCCGCCGCGGTTGTCGCTAAGTGAGCCGCCGTCGCTCGTTCGATTTTCCATGCAAAAGCTTGGTCGCCGACTGGGAAGGAACATCAATGCCGGACCACCACCTCATCATCACCGTTCTATTGCAACCACCGTACCGGTAGAACTCCGGTAGCCTGTGCCGGACTCGGATTTTCATCAATGAACCCACCTCCTCCGGCCACCGTCACCACCTTTTTCGGCTCTCACACCAAGCCACCAGGATTCATAATTCTATTTTATTGTTTTCTTTGTAATGGCTTTGGAATGAGGGAAATAAAAGACAAGTAAAAAAAAAAAAGTAGAAAGATGGGAGTAGTTGTCGACAAAAATAAGGAAAAGGATGGAGTTGTTGGGAAAGAAAGAATAAAGAAAGAGAGAGTGGAAAGAAGACAAAAAGAAAAAGACGAAATGGTGGAGGAAAATGGGGTTGAAAAAAAAAAAAAGAAAAGAAAAAAAAAGGGTACCATATCTACCCCATGAAAATTGCATAAAGTGGGGGACTTTGTCCCCCACGTTACATAAATAAAAAAAAAAAAATTGTATAATGTAGTGGGAGACAAAATATTGTTGTTTAATCTTCCCAATATAGTTCCACCACCATGGTTGCTGGAAACGGAATTAAAATGGATATTTCTCCAACATGTTCCCATCACCACGCTCCCACGAAAATTATTAAAGACGAAGACTCCATCAAAAATCAGAATTGTTGAAGATGAAGACTCCAAGATGAAGATTGTAGTCTCTCATTAGAAATGATAGATTTTTGTATCCCGAATTTTTGTAAGGAGACTCTTGTAAAAAATAAAATAATAAAAAAAAAGCTCTCCGACTCTTCCGTTTGGGGTTTGGCCAACCTGCACGGATTTGTTGCTTGAGTGTGCCCATGCCTCGTCATGGCACTTGAAAAAAAAATAAAAAATCTCCGGCTCTTCCGTTTGGGGGTTTGATCAACCTGCACGGGTTTATCCGGTTGATTGTGCCCATGCCTCGTCATGGCACTTGAAAAAGGACCATTGTGGTCGCAAAAAAAAAAAAAAAAATAAAAAAAATATATATATATATATATATATATAATTATAAATAAAGTCCCGCGCTCCCGCGATGAGACCAAAATGGTCGCCCAGATACCGTATTGGTGAAAAAGATGCCCTTGGCACAAAGAAAAAAGGACCATTGTGGTCGCAAAAAAATAATTATAAAAATCCCGCTTCTCAGCGATGAGACCCCTGTGGTCGTTAAAGCACCAGCTCGGTAAAAAAGATGCCTTTGGCACAAAAAATCTTGCGCAATATAGTGGCTTTGGGTGCCCGCACAGCCCCAAAGTGGTGCATTAAGTCGTTAGGTATCCCTCGGAGTGAGGGTTCATTTTTAGTTATAGAAGTGGAGTTAGGAAATAACTTAGGATTTGCATATCAGGATAGGCATGCATTACATGCATATTTGCATTTTTATCTTATTTTTTGCAGGATTTCTAAAAAGCTCACGGGACATGAAGAATCACTCGAGATTCAACCTAGAAAAGCTGATCAAGCTGCATAAAACCAAGACAGCCCCCTTTATAGTCTTTAAATGATTACGCCTTTTTGGTTGTACTCTTTTTCCCTTAGCTAGGTTTTTTTCCATAGGGTTTTTCTTAGTCTAAGGTTTTTAACGAGGCAACCAGCGTAAATCACGCCCCTCATGCTCAACTCAGACTTGAGGGGTTCGTCACAGTCTATTAAGGCATTCAGACCGGGGAGACTTTGCTTGTAACAAGTTGGCCACCCGGAGCACATTTTACTTCTCGAACCTGACAACTCTCGCAAATTCAAGAAGTGGGGGACTTGTGATGGGTAAATACCCCCAGGGACTACTGTAGAAGTACAATGTATATAGTCCGTGTATTATTGTATCCCTAAAAGATCGGGTGTCCCTTAGAAATTGTTAAAGGGCAAGTGACCTTTGGGGAATATTATATTCCTGAAGGGTCAGGTCCTATTCCTATATAAAGGACCTGACCCTCCACTGTAATGGCATCCAGGGATCCCTTGCCTCTCGGCCTCTCTCTCTCGTTCTTCTCTCTTCTTCTCCAAGAAGGAAGCCATGGCTTCCTTTCCCCTTCTCCCTGTATTCATCCATATACCGATCCATACACTACATCATACACAATCAAACAACACACGTGGTGTAAATTCGTACCCCCGTTTACATTTACANCGTGGTGTAAATCCGTACCCCCGTTTACATTTACACCATCAGTTGTTATACAAAACTACCCTTACACCGTTATAACACCGTTAGCTTTTAACTCCATCATTATTATCATACACCTATATCTATCATATCATTTTCCTATTCCTNTCTACCCCATGAAAATTGCATAAAGTGGGGGACTTTGTCCCCCACGTTACATAAATAAAAAAAAAAAAATTGTATAATGTAGTGGGAGACAAAATATTGTTGTTTAATCTTCCCAATATAGTTCCACCACCATGGTTGCTGGAAACGGAATTAAAATGGATATTTCTCCAACATGTTCCCATCACCACGCTCCCACGAAAATTATTAAAGACGAAGACTCCATCAAAAATCAGAATTGTTGAAGATGAAGACTCCAAGATGAAGATTGTAGTCTCTCATTAGAAATGATAGATTTTTGTATCCCGAATTTTTGTAAGGAGACTCTTGTAAAAAAAAAAAAAAAAAAAAAAAAAAAAAAAGAAGCTCTCCGACTCTTCCGTTTGGGGTTTGGCCAACCTGCACGGATTTGTTGCTTGAGTGTGCCCATGCCTCGTCATGGCACTTGAAAAAAAAATAAAAAATCTCCAGCTCTTCCGTTTGGGGGTTTGATCAACCTGCACGGGTTTATCCGGTTGATTGTGCCCATGCCTCGTCATGGCACTTGAAAAAGGACCATTGTGGTCGCAAAAAAATATATATATATATATATATATATATATAATTATAAATAAAATCCCGCGCTCCCGCGATGAGACCAAAATGGTCGCCCAGATACCGTATTGGTGAAAAAGATGCCCTTGGCACAAAGAAAAAAGGGCCATTGTGGTCGCAAAAAAATAATTATAAAAATCCCGCTTCTCAGCGATGAGACCCCTGTGGTCGTTAAAGCACCAGCTCGGTAAAAAAGATGCCTTTGGCACAAAAAATCTTGCGCAATATAGTGGCTTTGGGTGCCCGCACAGCCCCAAAGTGGTGCATTAAGTCGTTAGGTATCCCTCGGAGTGAGGGTTCATTTTTAGTTATAGAAGTGGAGTTAGGAACTAACTTAGGATTTGCATATCAGGATAGGCATGCATTACATGCATATTTGCATTTTTTATCTTATTTTTTGCAGGATTTCTAAAAAGCTCACGGGACATGAAGAATCACTAGAGGACATGAAGAATCACTCGAGATTCAACCTAGAAAAGCTAATCAAGCTGCATAAAACCAAGACAGCCCCCTTTATAGTCTTTAAATGATTACGCCTTTTTGGTTGTACTCTTTTTCCCTTAGCTAGGTTTTTTCCCATAGGGTTTTTCTTAGTCTAAGGTTTTTAACGAGGCAACCAGCGTAAATCACGCCCCTCATGCTCAACTCAGACTTGAGGGGTTCGTCACAGTCTATTAAGGCATTCAGACCGGGGAGACTTTGCTTGTAACAAGTTGGCCACCCGGAGCACATTTTACTTCTCGAACCTGACAACTCTCGCAAATTCAAGAAGTGGGGGACTTGTGATGGGTAAATACCCCCAGGGACTACTGTAGAAGTACAATGTATATAGTCCGTGTATTATTGTATCCCTAAAAGATCGGGTGTCCCTTAGAAATTGTTAAAGGGCAAGTGACCTTTGGGGAATATTATATTCCTGAAGGGTCAGGTCCTATTCCTATATAAAGGACCTGACCCTCCACTGTAATGGCATCCAGGGATCCCTTGCCTCTCGGCCTCTCTCTCTCGTTCTTCTCTCTTCTTCTCCAAGAAGGAAGCCATGGCTTCCTTTCCCCTTCTCCCTGTATTCATCCATATACCGATCCATACACTACATCATACACAATCAAACAACACACGTGGTGTAAATCCGTACCCCCGTTTACATTTACACCATCAGTTGTTATACAAAACTACCCTTACACCGTTATAACACCGTTAGCTTTTAACTCCATCATTATTATCATACACCTATATCTATCATATCATTTTCCTATTCCTTAATTATCATTTTAGTAAAATTATTATATAATTAATTTAATGGTTGATTATATTTTAATTAAATTTCTATACATGGTAAATTATATATGTGTGTGTATAAAATAAATATACTATATTTGTGTATATAATTAGAATTAAAAATTTTAATAATTTATATTTATTAATGTTTTAATATTGGACATGAACTTTCGCGCATCGCGCGTACAAATACTAGTTTTACTATAAATATGGTGACACTAATTTTTTTTTCATATTTGCTCTAAGCATATCAAGAAAGGATTGTATTGTCTCAAAAATTTAAAATAGTTTAGTATTCAACTAATCAAATTTAACAATTTCATTCGTTTTTAAAGAGAAAACATATAATATTAATGGCCTAAATTAATATCAAATGAGGAGAGAGACAATAATATTCTCATTCGTTCTCTCTCTCAAGAAGAAGAAGAAGAAGAGAAGAGATAAATGTGATTGTTTAATGTTTATTTCTTTTTATGGATATTCATATTTTTACTATTTTTGACATAAAAATTTTGGATATATTTTTTAGCATATTAGTATTTTACCTACTTTTATTATTTATATAAATATAAATATAAATATCGTTGTCATTTCTATTCATAGAGATATGTATTTTATGATCATCAAAATATAATTTTACCATATATACTGTAAGCATATTATGAAAGGATCGATTGTATTGTCAAAAAAATTTCACGGTGACGTATATATTCAATTAATCAAATTTAACAATTTCATTCATTTTTAAATATAGAAAAATATCCATGGGGTAAATTAATATTAACAGAGGAAAGAGAAAAACATTTCCACTAATGATTTTTTTTAAATGAATAAAATGTTTAAATTTATATGTATAAATGTCATTGTTTATTATTTCTATTTAGGGAGATCTATATATTTTACTACTTTTGAAATAGAATTATGGGATATATTTATTAGCTTAATAATATTTTATTTTTATATTTATATAAATATAAATAGCGTTGTCATTTCTGTTCATAGAGATATAAATTTTACTATGGTCGAAATAGAATTTTAGCATATCTATTTTAAGCATATCGAGAAAGAAACATTCCATCACAAAATATCCAACTAATTAAATTTAACAATTTCATTCATTTTTAAATATATAAAAATATTCATGACCTAAATTAATATTAAATGAGGAGAGAGAAAAACAATGAATATTTTGTTATCTTTGGAAATCAATACAAATTTTAAATTTGAATTTAATGATTTCGTTGATATTCAAAGAGAGGAATATATTTTTTTTTTTTTTGAAAATAATCAAGGCAAATAGATTAACTAAGATAAGGTAACAAACGATTAGGAGGGGAGTAGTGTCAAACTGAACGACTTGAGGCTATCCCAGGACCTGTAACAAGAGCGTGTGCTGCCTGGTTAAGTGTTCTACGAATATGACAAACGTAACACAACTCCAAAGAATCCAAAAGGGATCTACACTACTAATAAAAGAAAGAATCTAAATACCAGAGTTGAGAGTTTAGAGATATTATATTGTTTATTGTAAGCTATTCACTACGTGTAAGCAATCTGATGTTTGCTAGCCCCCAATCCTTTATCCACAAAAGAGCTAATAAGCCTCTCGACATGCCATTACTTCTACCATTGCGGGAGACGTTGCATGAGTGAGAGGCCCATTTGTTGTTGCCTTCTGGGACGAAAGAGCCATCTAACGCTATTATTGTGAATTCAAATGGCGCTTCTCCAATGTCGTGATATAATTCAACGTTAAAGAAAAAAATATTTATTCATAAAGTAATATTAAATGAGTTGAGCAAAAAATATTTTCACGAATAAATATTTTCCTTTTCGTCAAGTATGCTCAATTGACACTCTCTTCCAGGGAAGGTCTATTACTCAAAAATACTTTCCTTTTCTTTTCTTTTTTAAAAACTGAATAAATTAAATTTGATTGGTATTTCAAGAATATCCAATCTTATCAGGCAGCTATCGCCTATCAGTACAACGGTGTATCCGTATGTGTAGCAGTGTAGGACTTTTTTGGGTCATTATTAGTATTTGCATGAATTATAGGGTTACATTTATAATTAATCAATTTAGAAGATATCCGCCGCAATGCATCTTCCCTTCTGCATCTCATCCTGAAACCCTAGCCCAAATCCTTATATAATCCCACTGCATTCTCCATTTCTGTATATCTTATCGCCGCTCAGATCTTCCTTTCTCCAATCTGAGTGTGTATATGTATGTAGGTTTTATATGTATAGACTATAAGACGCAGTTATACGTGTATGTAGTTTGGTTAGGGACGGAACTGTTTGATGATTTTGAGATTGTTGTTCAGAAATCGCTGTGATGACTCTGTAAAAGTTCAAGCTCAACAGACCGTATCGTCAGGGGTTTCTCTACTTTGAGAGCCTTTGCATGTCGATTCTACTTCTAACACTGAGCGATCTGCAATTTGAGAATCGATTTTTTTTTTAAAATTAGTTTTGTTGTTTCGGTTGGATGTTTATGGAGGAATTAGTGATTGCTATGAGGATTCCAAAGCTCCCTCTTCTGAGTAAAGTTGAGGAAATTTGCTGGCAGAATCGAACCATTAAAAATCTAGCCACTACTGAGCAGTCTCTGTCTTCTTCATAGATTTCGTTTATTGTTTGGTGTTTGAATTTGTCTTTGGATCCTTTTTGTCGTTATTTCTCTACTGCTGTGTCTAGTTCTAAGCGTAGATGCAATAATTGTTCAATATGATGTGATTTTGATGTTGCTGAGGAATTAGGGATTGCCATGAGGATTTCTAAGCTCCCTCTTCCGATTAAAGCTGAGGAAATTTGCTGGCAGAATCGAACCACTTACAATCTAGCCATTACTGAGCAATCTCTGTGTTTGATAAGAGTTCAGATCTTTATAGTTTTCTTCTATATTCTCTACTGCTGTGTCTTGTTCTAACCACAGTTGCATGATTTTGATGCTATTTTTGTGAAATTATTTAATATCGTAGTGTTTTTGATGAATTTGTGCTGAAAAAGTGTGAAGGTTTCATAGATTTATTTTGTATGTTAGTACAATACGAAATTCAGATCACGGTGAAGACTCCGTAATATTCAAGCTCAACAGACCGGAATGCAGGCTACTCCTTCAACTGGAGGAGCATGCGTGTCGATTACCCCGCTGAACTGAGTGATCTGCAATTTTAATCAATATAATTGTCTGTGTGTTTCTTGTGCACCTGTTTTTCTAATGCTGATTACCAAGCTCCCTCTTATGTTCATGTGTTTTTGGTGTTTTATGTGTTCCTTTTTGCAGTTTTGTTCCGAATTTTGAGTGTGCTCATGATAATGATGAAGCTATTTTTGCATTCCAACACTTGGACTGAGAGATTAAGTCTCAATGAATGCAAAACATTGTGCTACTGAATCTTTCTCAGTGATTTAGTTTTGTTCTATTTGAAAATTGTATGAATTGAAATTGCATTTTCTATGTAATATGTCTGTATTGAAGCCATCAGAATCAAGTGATGACACAACAATTAATCTTAGGACACCATTGGACACAACCTATGGGTTGTGGGTGAGAATAATATTGTTCTGATGATGATGATGGTTGTATCTTGCATCTCATAATCATTTCATTGCTTGGTTGATGTGGTAACTTCACACCACTAAGTTGAAGCAGTGAAACTTAACCTTAATTGTTTGATCACTAAAAGAACATGTAATTTTGAAGATGTGTGATCGACGCTTGTTTGTGTTGTATAATGCATATTTATTATTTTAGTGAATTAGAAACTTTGAACCGGGAACTCTGTGTTGTGACCTTAGCTGGAGGAGATAAGCCTGCTCAAATCAAGAAGGCTGGTTGCTCCCATTGGAAATTGAAGTGTAAAAGACATAATAATTTACACAAGTGAAAATGTTGACTATTAATGGGGTAAGGGTGTTGCTATTTGTAAAGGTGTAAATAACCTATTTTAAAGAGGTAAATTTTTTTTAAAATTTAATAGGTGGTGTAAATATCAATTAGGGTGTATTATACCACTTTAGTCAGACATAATTTAATTACATAATTAGGTATTGGAATTAGAGTTTTAAAAGAAGAATATTGGAATTAGAAATATTATTTTAATAGTTTTAAATATTTCCAATACTTTTTTTGAAATTTTAATTCTAACTAATATTTAATTTTTTGTGTAATTAAATTATATTCATACCTTAATTGTTATTGTTATTTACACTATTTATGAAATTATTAAAAAAATTTATTTTCTTTTTTAAATTTTAAGATTGTTTACACCCAGTGGTACAAATATGAACACCCTTTAGTTGTAACTTGTAACAATGTATCTATTACGGTGTTGTATTTTTTTATTCAATCTAGAAAAGAAAGCCTCGACCAACAACCCTTGCTGCTCAAGGAGTCAATGGCCAACCACTTTTTCCAGGGAAAGGGATCCAAGAGACTCCAATATGATGTTAATAACTTTGTATTGTGAATGTATTTTTTAAATTAGTTTTTATTTCGTTTTTCTTTTGTAATTATTAAATTTTTTATAAAAATTGTTTAAATATTATTTGTCAAAAATAGTACTCGTATTTAGTTTCTGCTATGTTTTTAAATAAATATAATAATTAGAAATTTATCACTTCAATGAATTGTAAAATGTAATGTAACTTAAATTTAAAATTTTCGTTTACTTTAATTGATCAATATTTTACGGAGTAATATTAAGAATACATTTTCATGTTTTATGTATTGCTAAATATTATAAACTTAACTGATATTATTTCAAAAAAAAAAAAAAACTTAACTGATATTTATATTTATATTTAAATATAAATATTATAAAATAATAACTAAAATGTAAAATTGAATTTTATTAAGCTATTTGGTTATACAATCTTGTGTAGAAAAATTCAAATTCGAGATTAAAAATATGATCTAATCATTGACTTTTGGTTAGAGATGAATGAGTCCTCTTCGACTCAATTACACACTCTAGATTTTCATGAGGTCACAATCTAGAATGTCTTAATAAATAATAAGAATTTTTTTTTTCTTTTGAGTACAAAGAGCCAATATTGTCTCTACTTCGAACCCACCCCTACCCCTCCTATGTGATTGTGGTCTTTGGCTTTTGAATTCAATTGCAAGTTGAAGAAAAATCTAACAAATAAATCACAAATTATAATAATAAAAAATGAATAAAAGAGTAAATGAAGCTCAAACTAAAATCTTGTTTATATATATATGAAACATATATACCAGTTACTGATAATGGGTATTGTGTACAGCATAAATTTCCCATTTATTTCTGGCCATAGTTCAGAGATACTAAGTTGCAAAATATTGAAACAGAAACATAGAGTAGATAACAGATCTCATCCATAGCAACGGATAGGATCATTGCATCCTTTCGCTGCAGATTGCTTGGAACCAAACCTTCCTCCCTTTGCAAGGTACTGCTGGTGATACTCTTCTGCTCTGTAGAATTTCTTAGCAGGCAGTATCTCAGTCACAATCTGCCTGTTCAGAAGCTTCTGCTGTTTCTCCTTGGATTCGATGGCTTCCTTCTCTTGCTCGGGCATGTAGAAGTAAATCCCAGATCTGTATTGCGTTCCCACATCGTTCCCCTACAATACAGCACGCCTGAACTGTTAAACGCCCCAAAGAACAGAAACAGAATACAAAACCTGGCACTTGCAAGTACAGAATATATATATATGATGACTGGGACAGTTAGGGGAGAAAGTCTCAAACTTTGGAGCTATCAGGTAAAAGACAAGACATGTAGAGAAGTTGTAGGAAAAATGTAAACTTTCTCAGCATCAACTAAAAGGTTACACTCAGCTCATATTTTTTGATACATTAGGTATCCCAGAAGACACTAGACTAATCCTAAGCCCAATGCCCTGCCCAAGGCAAATTATTCTGTGGACTCTGGTCTAACATACACAATTTACATACTGAATGTTCAAAATTCAAATTGTAAATATTCAATGTGTAAATTTTGTATTTTGAACACGGGTCCATGGTATAACTATTGCCTGCCCAAAGTTAAGTCTTAGTCCCAAGTTTCTACCCTTGCTTGTATACTTTGTGCACACCGGGCCTTCATCTCCATTGATAAGTCAAGGTCTCCCAATGACCCCCCGTTGAGATTTGAACCCCCACATGTCTCTAGGGCAAGATTGTAAGGCGATCAGTCCAACCAATTGAGCTTTGCAAATGATCAATGTTAAACTTCTCAATTGGCAACATTTGGAGCATCAAGATTTGACCATTTTTGAGAAGGATAAAGATATCTTCCACTTCATGATCTATAGGTGACAGAAATGGGGACACTTGATGCACAAAAGAGAATGGTGCTACATGACCTAAAGCAGCACTATGATCACAACAACCTAAACCACTCACAAATCAATTATTTTCTAGTAAGCATAACAAGGATTCTACACTTATCTTTGCCTCTTATTTGACTACTGAACTCCAGAGTACATAAAGATTCAAATTAGCTTTAACTTTGTTACATGAATCTTGAATAGAAGAGAAACTTCCAGAAAACTACTGCACAATCTCAAATTTTGGGTACCAATCAAAGCTTGTTCCTTTGCCTTTTGTCTTTTTTTTTTTTTTTTTTTTTTTTTTTTTTTCCTGTGATTAACAACTAAACATCCATTTTTAATGATAATTGTCTCCTATTTTTGCTTGTTTCTTACTAACAAAATTCAGTAAACAGAGCTGATAGATAGAGAGATAAGGAGATTAATCTTCAAATTTCCAGGCATTTAAACAAACACCAAGCAGTCAAGAATTAAACCCATCAAAACCACACATGAAATCCACTAATTTGAAGACCTACCTGGCGGTTGAGGGTAGTCGGGTCATGGCGAGCCCAGAAGGCGTCGAGCAGACTCTCAAAGCTACACTCTTTCGGGTCATACTGGACCCGGACAACCTCAGAATGGTTCGTCGCGCCGGTGCAAACATCCTCGTACGACGGGTTGTGGACATGCCCCTGGGTATACCCTACCTCGGTCTTGGTAACGCCAGGCACGCGCTGAAACGCGAGCTCGACGCCCCAGAAGCAACCCGCCCCGAATTGGGCGAACAGTTGACCCGGAGCCGGGGTATCGTCGTCGGGGCCCTGGGCGATTGCGGAGTCCATGGAGCTTTCGGCGGGAGAGCGCGCGGCGCCGAAGCCGAGCTTATTGAGCCAGCTCATCCTTGGGGTGGAGACAAGTGCGGCGGATCTCGAGGTCGCCGGAGAGGAAGTGAAGGGGAGAGATTTCCGGTGAGGGAGTGAGGGTTTATATAGAGAGAAACGCGGGGGTAAAGAGGCTATGGCGGAAGCGGTGGTGGGTTTGAGGAGGAGCATTCTTGAAATAGCGTTTTGGGATGGGGACTTGGTAGTGGATACTTACCGAATGGATATAATATTACATTATTACGTAAGAAATGCAAGTAAATATTCTTTTTTTTTTTCCTATTTTCCTTCACTGGAAAATGAAAATAATTCAGAACTCTTTTTTTTTTTTTTTTTTTTTTTGTTTTGTTTTTTAAAGGTATGAGAAAGTTAATAGTTAATGTTCATTTTAAGCAGTATTGTAAAAATTCCACCTAAGCACCGATTAATCTCGCTTAGGCGCTAGGCATCAGTCGACCGCTTAGCGTATCACCTTAAATGATGATCTAGGCGGTTGGCCAACTAGGTGACTGCCTAGGCCCCCTAAACACCGTCTAGGCCTTAGGCGTTGACCGCATAGACCTCCTAGGTGTCGACTAGACCTTCTAGGCACCGACTAGGTCATCTAGTAGGCTGATTAACTATTGTGTTTTTTTGTTAATGGTTTATTTCACTCTAAACAATATCATTTTGAGCGAAATAACGTTAAATTGTACAGACTTATTTTTTAGGTTAATATTTAATATTTTAGTATTAACTATTAAAGTATTATATAATTTATAATTATTAGACTTTAAAAAATTAAAAATACTTAAACAAATTTTTAAAAAATAAAAAATATACGGGCGCCAATTAGTCCTCGCCTAGGTGTCCTAGGCACTAGACGCTCCCCGAGTTTCAACCATTATTTTAGGTGAAGTGCATTTTGTGATATAGCCGACAAATAATTATTAATCGGTGCAGCTTGCTGTCAAGAGTAAAATTCATAATATATTATATTTAGTATTAGTATTATATATATATATATATATATATATATATTAAAAGTACTATTAAACACAAAAAAAATTTAAATTAAAAATAATTAAAACTTATTAAAGAGAATAAGTAAAAAAATAAAGAGTTACTTTGACCAAAATATCACACGGTTCTAAGTAAATAAAAAAAATTGTTGTGGTATTTTTTGTAATTATCATAAACTTCACCGTGCAACTTTTAACATTATAGAGGGCACTTCTCAAAATTACTTATAAATGCATATTATATTGTTAAAAAGTGTACTCTATAGTATTAAAAATTACACTTTGCACAATGCAAAAGTGTAGTGCATTTAGGTTTTGGTTTTATGTTTGGTTTAATGATTTACTTTTTACTACTTAGTGTTTAGTATTTACGATTTAGGTTTAAAGTTTAGTTTGTCTGTTGATATTTTTAAAAGTTAACTAGAAATGCAATGTCTATTGTTAAAAAGTACATTGTATAGTGTTAAAAGTTGGACGATAAAGTTAATGATAATTACAATAATGTCACCTTATTTTTTCTTTTTTAGTAAAATTAACAATAATTATAATAATGTCACTGCATTTTTTTTTTAAATTTGATATGATCCTTTCGAATTTGACAAACGTAACGTTAAAATTAGTTCTTAATTTTCTTGGGGGCATTTTCTCATGGACGTGTGAACATATATATAGTAAGAAGATCTCTTATCTTATCCGATTTGATCAATTAGCAAGAAGATCTCCTTTCCTATTTGATTTTAGCAATTAGAAACTCCAATCTTATCCAATAAGCTTAAGAATATTCGAAATGATATAGAAAGACGACCTCTTATCCTGTCCGCTTTAATCAATCTTATCAACAACCATCTTCGAGTTACACTCTATTATATTACTGATTTTTTGAAGTCTTAAATCTAATAGAGTAACAACTCACAAAATATAACAGAACTAAGATGGTTGGAATCTCAACCTTACATTGAAATTCAGAAATCTCTAAGCCTAAAATTTACACTCTTATTTTCTTCTTTAGTCATATGACATTGTGCATTTTCCTCAATTAAATATGGAAATATGGCATACATCTATACGATAGCCATCTTACTTAATAGATAAAACCACAAACGTGGACCTAACTCCTCCAATCCCTTCTTTGCCCTTTTATTTTGACTTATGTGAAATATCTTGGGCGTAGTCATACCTAAACCAATAAAATAAATAAATAAATAAAATACTACGTGAATTAATAATTAATATCTTGGGCGTAGTCCTACCTTAAAAAAATTTTTTAAAAAAATAAAAATCAATGCATACAAGTGTACAAGAAAGGTAAGGAACTGATGGTATAATTTGAGATTTACCTCATTTGATGGTGGGTTATGTGGGCTTAGAAAAAATCTGCCGTAAACTATAAAATGTAATGCATCAAAAAAGAAAAAAAGAATAATGTTATTTTTTCAATTCTTATTGTAGTTTTTAATGCTCACATTTTGACTTGGTAAAACATTCTTTTTATTCATTGATAGGTTAATTGACCAACCTCACCTAGTGTATAAAATATCTCTCTGTGTATGTATCAAAAGGGTTGGACAAGTGAGTGGAGTATGATTTTCGTGCTGAAAAGTCATGCGTTCAATTCTTACCAATACCCTCCTTGTTCAAGCTGAATCACTTAAGATTTTCCTACTGATTTAACTTTTCTATGTGGCTTATTCGGTGCATACTCTCAAATAGCAGTGTGACGATATCCCAACAACTGCAAGGAGTTAAATTTGAAATATTATTATTATCGAGTCAATTGTTTGACCAACTCGGTTGGAGTTGTCTCTAATAGTTTTGTAAATATGATAATAATTATGGAAATGATGATGATTGATTTTTTTTTGAAAGTAATTTTTCTTTTCTTACAGCACAAGAAAACAATGCAACATTTGAAAAATGAGCAGGTATTGATGACAAAGATTGTGACTCTTCCACAACCAACTTGTAAGAACCTTTCTTGGGGAGTACTCTACTCTTGTCTCTTGAAGACATCTTCCCAAACAATTAAACAAATTAAGATTTGAAACATTACAGATTGATAGATATATATATATTTTCCGATATATTTGATAAGATAAATCTTGTTTAGTGTATTTGATATGTTCATATGGTTTAACAATTAAGTAATTGATATATGTCATGTCAAATAAAATTTGACTAGTTAAAAGTATATGTAGTATTTGTACCTACATAATCAATCAATTTTAATTTAACAATTAACTAAAGAGAGGATTTATCTTGTCAAAAGTATGTGTAACTACTGCACAAGGTCGACTTGTTCTGAATTAACAATCAACTAACAAGTATGTTTAGAGCCAAAGACCTTGTGGTCCAGTGGCACCCGGTTTACACTCTCATGTGGTAGAGAATGGGTTTGAGCCTCAGTGGAGAATCCCTTTCTATGACTGACCTTTTGATGGATCTTAATTAATATATTAGTGTTTTAATTTTAAAAAAAAAATCAAATATTTTATTTACAGAAACTTTGTTATCAACTCGTATTTTAGTTAAAGCTCCATTTTACGAGTTTGGGTTCTTCCATAACACTTTGCAACAGACCGGGCCGGTTTTTTTATTTGCGTGGCCCTGGCGGGTAAATAAGTGCGGCCCTATCAAAGTATAAATAAACTGCGAATTGAATAAAAATTGCAAAGAGACTGTGCGGTTGCACGTCTTACACGCCCTAAAAATTGGACCCAGAACTGGACTAGGGACCTCCAAATTTTTGGGCCCTGTGCGGTTGCACGTCTTGCACGCCCTAAAATCCGGCTCTGCCAACAGATTATGGGCGGAGCACAAGTTTTAATGGCTGCTGCTTTCTAGAAAGCAGCACACCCCAAAGTCTATTGAAAAGGAGGAAAGTTGAGATTCTTATGAACTAGCTCGAATCAAATCATCCATTTTTTTGAAAACCAAGACAAGAATCATTCATTAAACAAATTGTTCAATACAAGAAGGAATAGAAGAATGCCAAATAAACGGACCAGAGAACGAGCAGCCCTAGCTAGCACATGGGCAGCCTTATTCACTGATCTAGATATAAATTTAACAGACACTGATTCAAAGTGTCGGCTTAACTCACGACAATCATTAATAACACAGCCTGCAAATGAAAGATCTAGTAAATTACCATTGAACAACTTGCATACCATCTGACAGTCTGTGTACATCATGACTTTAGAATGACCTCGCTCCTTGACCCAAGACAGGGCCACCCTAATCGCTACTGCCTCCGCAATATGGGCATCAAGTAGGCAGCGAAGATGACCACTTTTTGCAGCAATATATTCCCCACGATTATCCTTGATAATAACCCCAAACGTGACCTCTTGAGTTTCCAAAAACACGACTGCATCCGTATGAACCGAAATAAACCCTACTGGTAACTGCATCCGTATGAACCGAAATAAACCCTACTGGTAAGGAACTGGTACTCGCCTCAGTTACATCAACAAAGGTAGAAACCCCAGCTGGAGAATCCCCTAGATAAGTTTGCCATTCATGCAAAACATATAAAGGAATTCACGCTCCCAGCAAGGTTCGAACCTAGGACCTCGGGGTGATAATTGCACGTTTAAATCATCCATATTCACCTTTAGGATTCACCAACAATGTTAATTCTAAGTAATTTCTTCTCACTACACAAGAATTTCAATACGAAGTGACCAGATAAGTGAGACATAATTCTCGTATTAAAAAGTCCCTTGATCGAGTTTAAATCTTCTGTTAATATAATTTTTATAATTATCAGTTAACTGCGCAATTTCTATAATTTCTGCATCCTCTGTTAACTGTTGCAATTTCTATAATTTTTATAATTATCAGTTAACTGCGCAATTTCTATAATTATCAGTTAACTATAATTATCTGTTAACTGCTACAATTTCTATTGCCATCCTAAAAAATGGATCAAATCAACTTTTTCTTCTTTGTTTATATCTATTAACATTTTTTAATGATTTTTAAATTTAATTTTTTTTGTTTAATAGTACTTTTAATATAGTTTTTAGATATATAAATTTTATATACTAAGTTTAAACTTAATATTATAAAAAATTAAATTGTAAATAAGTAACCGACACATAAAATAAGACGGAAGGAAGGAGTAATAGATTATCTCAATACATTCATGGGGGCATAAGGGCATTCCGAAGTAGACTATTAAATTTGCAATGTGGAAGGATTGAAGGAACAAGAGTTCTTACTTCTTGGGTTCAATCTCCTAAATTAAAAATGCAATTAAAAAAAGATAAAGATAACGATAAAGAAATTGCAATACTTGAATCCATCAAATTCATGGCTAAAATAGTAAATACCATGTCAAAGAACTGTGTCAGAGTTAGGGATTGTTAAAGACATCACTTGTGAAAATGAAAGCAAGTTGGAAAACATATTTGATTACAAGCTAGACAGAGTCTACAAGAAAATATGCTGCCAAAACAAAGTGCACAATAACAATCCAGTCTTCTCAATGCAAGCCGGAAGTAGAAAGCCAAAGCCAAACAAAAAAAGCCTCGTTTTGCACCCGGTGAGACCAATTTTATATTGGTTTGATTTTGAAGTGGAGGGAGATGAGAGAGAACACGAAACACTTCAGATCCTGCAACCACATAGCAAACAAGATGAGAACTTGTACAAGTATGACAAAGTTCCGAAGAAATCCTGATGTAACAGAAACACACAAAATTGAGAGGATAAGAGAGTTTATGCATAGTTACTACTGGAGTTTGTATTTCATGAACATCCTATTATAGAGTACTCAAAGTTGTCCTAGCATCCCTGCATTTGTCCATGAAACGAAAGCTATATAACATTTTAAGCCTATCATTAACTAATCTGGCACCTTAAGGTCCCATATGGGCCATAGCACATACGGATATTGTTATTATTATTGGGAGATCTGAGGGAGGTGGATGGAATTCTAGTTCTAGTTTAAAAGACCTCCCCTTGGCCACAAGGACTATACGGTTTAGGCATTTGAGTCTTTGATTAATGAGCACCGAGCAGTTCCAAAAGAGTTCTTTTGGTCTCCATTGAATGGAGCCTGCACTTTAACCACTAATGTTTGGCTTACCATTGGAGCTTATTGAATTTCTATACTTAAAAGGAATTTGATGCAACCTAAAAGTGAGCAAACCAGCAGCACAGTCACAGCATTTAGCAAGATTCGTTGCTCTTAAGCACACGAAGTAGCACTAATTCTCACACAATGGAATGGTTACATAACAAGTCTTGATTGTTACCTGAACAAGATAATAAAAGATGCGAAGTCCTTCTGGATCTTTACTGGTCTGCACGTCCATCAGAGAACCAATCTTAGACGTAGTAAAAGATATGTGCTCATTCCCCATCACAATCTCGAGCTCTTGTCGCCCCACACGGTCTGGTTCTGGCCAATTGTTGTCATCTTCCTTCATGATCTACAATGAGCAAATACTGGAGTTCATCACTTTTGTAATAAATGAACATACAAAATTTAATGCACTCATAACATGTCACATGTGTCAGCTCTACTCCACCAATCTACCATCCCAGACAGCCAAGAAGGCAACTCAAAAAACCTTCAACATCCAAACGCCTATCTGAAACCTACCTTATTTTCACCATCTGACAAAAAGAAGTTATTTTACCATTTAAACTACTACTGAACGAAACAATAATGGCAATTTCATCGCGGCTGCCAACGGCCCCATCTCATGCACCGCAGACCCCCTCCTAGCTGAACAGCTCTATCATGGAAGGGGAAAGGACTAGAGTATGTCCGTCTGGAGTCCAATTGTCTTAATGTAGTTAAGACCCTAAAGGGGTGTCTTCCCACTCTTTTCGTATCTTGGCCTATCTCTTAATAGTTGTAAATCTCTTCTTACTGATTTGAGGTCATGTTCTATCAGTTTCATTCCGAGGTCTAGGAACGAGCTTGCCCACACTCTAGCACAGCTAGTTCTCAGTCAGGTCATTCGTCCCCCCTTCGTGCATTGCACACCTATTTGATTAATTCATTTATTCTTTTGCTTAAAAAAAAATAAAAATAAATAAATAAATAAAAACTACTGAGTATATATTCACTTCCTGGATAAGGAAGAATGTGCACGATTTCTAGCCACTTGGCATGTATTCAAGGGAAATAAAGAGATAAAATTGATTTGAAATATGTCACTTTGACACTACAAAGCTAGCAAGTAGCACAAATCAAAACCTAGATCCTTTCTTGCATCAGCATTTAGACATTAAACAAAGATATCCTAAATTCCTAATTCAGTTTCTTATAACTCGAGAATGGTATTTTGTGACGAAAAAATAAACATTTGTTTACAATAATCTCCTTCCAATGGGGTCAGCTTAAAAGGAGCATACCAACAACCAAAGGTGTCGACTTTCTCAAATTTCGACAGCATTCACGGTAGATTATCAAACAAAAACCAAATATCCAGATAAAATTTATAAACAAAAATGGAAATATAGAAAACATAGAAACCCTAAACGCCATAAATTGAGTCCAAACGGAGTGAGAGAGGAAAGAGAAGCGAAATACCTCGCTATCGGCGACGATGCGGCGGCATTCTTTGAGAACGGCGGGGGTGAGGAAGACCTCCTTGCGAATCATGGTGTCGTTCTTGTAGTTGGAGTTGTTGGCATAGCGGAGCTTGCCGTCGGGTCGGAATTCGAACTCGAGGAACTCGTGGCCGAATTTTCCCTTGTGACCCACGTAGTACCTCAGGTAAAACTCGTCGCTCTCTTCCATTTTAGCCACCGCCGGAGAATTTGTGCGGAGTGTTCCTAGCCGAGAGAGACACAGTGAGTGAATGAGCAGAAAATAGGCAGGCCTTATATATATAGAATTGAAAAGGTTTCGGAGCTCCGACCCGCCTTCTTTATTTTGGTCAAAGAAGAAACTACAAACTCTTGCTAGGTTTAGATTTACAAATTAGAAGCTTCAATTATTTATTTATTATTGATTGGGCATTGGGTTAATTGAGTGTCTAGTGAATAATTTGATCTCTGAAAGAGCAACTGGATTTAGGATAGCTAAATTTTCAGCATAAATTTTTAAGTGCCACCTAGGAGGGAATGAGAGAGAAGAAGAAGAAGAGGAAAAAAAAAAAAAAGTACGTCCAAAAATAAGGAACTGCAGACGAGCCAACGGGCGCGTGTAGTGGGTGCCATTGTGCACGAAACACGAAGGTCTGCACGTTTCTTTTTCTTTTTCTGTGTCGCGGAACCTATAAAAAATCCACATCTTGCAGGAAGACCTCACATTTTCTCTCTCCTCCATGTCGCCTATGTTATTCTCAAAAATCATGAAAAAATCACTAATGTGGTTAGCCTAAGTATGGTGCATTAAGGCTTATGGAATTGTAGTTACTATGTTTAGATGAGATGTAATAGAATAATCTCATGCATAACATAGTAACGCCGAGTGTAGGATAAATGCACGATCACAAAATAGTGGAGTGTGATGATACATGATTGAATGCTCTAGTGTAAAAGATTGAGTTAAAAAGTTAAACCGATCAAAATCAATGACGTGAGAGTTACATAATAAAAAATGTCCCTTGACATGCAAGGCAGTGAAAAACAATTCTTATTCATCTATATAAATCATTGTATTTTTTAAATTTTTTTTTAGAGAATTAACATATAAATTTTTGTATATTGTAACCTATTAGTTTATTGTATATTAATCAAAAGACTTTTCTAAGACTAAAATGGTACTAACTGCCCAATGTCTAGTTTTCATAAACCATTTCTGTCTTTCTAATACTAGTATATTTCTCTCGCATTATTCACTCAAATTCGTGGTGAGTTTGGAACACAAAACCATCAACATATGAAAATTTCAAATGTAAACTTAAAAGCTTAACACTATGCTCAAAGATTAATATATATATTTCTTCTGAACTAAATAAAGATCAATCTGGGAAATGAAGTTACAAAGGCAGCTCTAAGATCACTGAACTCTACCCAAGTTTTCAGTACACAATATCTGCAAGTCTGTAATGCAAAGCAGTATACAGAGAAATGCTACTTTACGCGACTACAAATGAAATGGCCACAAATAGGACAGAAAATCTTAGTTGAAAGGGGGGTGAGAGGAGGCTTCTTTTGTTCCATTTCTTTCCACGGGAAGGGCCGCAAACTCTAGACACGATAACGAGTTTCCTTGGTAGTGTCTAATGGGATTGCTTCTGATCGTCGTCATCTTCTTCATCGGAGTCACCACTCTCACGGAAACGCGGATTCTTCTCCTGCAAAGACATTTAGATTATGCATTAATAAGAACTAACATAATCCTAGAGATTCTTGGGACGTTGTTTCCAGCCCCCAAGTAGTAGCAGATGATTCTAGGCTAAAAAAGTATGTACATTTTTACTATCGAGGAGAAAAGCAGTTCCGGTAAACAGATTTTTCAAATGCAGAATCACCAAAGTTTCAAAATATATCAGACTTTTTCAATACTCAATATATATTATAGGTGGACAAAATGTCAATTTGGAAAGAGATGGAAAAAAAATAGAGACACAGGACAGGCTAATACATAGGGCGATGGGGAAACAAAAGGATTATTATCATTGAAGGAATTTACCGGTCGAGCTTCATGGTCGGAGTCTCTCACAGGTTCACGGCGGTAAACTCTCTTTGAGTAATCAAGTCTGTGGCGATCATCTTCACGATGTCTCTTGCGATAGTAATCTGTTACGTCAAATATGCATATGCACAAAAATTAACTTAACAAAAGGAACAAGGGAATTGAAGGAATACAAATCTAACTAGTTAGCAGTTCTGGGATCACCTCTGCCATGTCGATAAGAACCCCCATGTCCACCTTGCCGACCATCTGTCACACATCAGATGTCAGGATGTAGTATATGTATCATCAATTAATAGAACATAATTGAGAAAAAATATCCATGTAGACTATCCCAAATGGATTGAGAGTAAAGCTTAGTTTATAGTTTAC
Organism: Ipomoea triloba; assembly: GCF_003576645.1. Classification (NCBI taxonomy): domain Eukaryota; kingdom Viridiplantae; phylum Streptophyta; class Magnoliopsida; order Solanales; family Convolvulaceae; genus Ipomoea; species Ipomoea triloba. Next base: position 1,221,230 of record NC_044920.1, on the reverse strand, counting down.
TATATATTTTGGATTTTAATACTTTACTATTCTTTAAAGCATGTAGGTGGGTCACTACTCACTATGATAATCTAAACGTAAAAGATCTCTATAGCATAAAAGCACAGAGCTCTTGCCCATTTGCAGTGCCTTATAATTCCAAGCATAAATTAGAAGTGCCTGAATTTAACTCTCTTATGTCAAATATTCACTATAGAAAGGAATGAGTTCATTAATGAGAAGATGTAGAAGAATATTAGGCATCATACTTAGAACAATGAGCTAATTAGGCTAATAGCCAGAAAAGCAAAAGTGCATGATTGTGAAAAGTATGCTTTTCTATTATTCTTTGTTCTTTTCTTTGTGCTTTCTGGCTATGCACAAATCTGAATAACACAAGGGTAGAAAAGCCTAATTTTCACAACTAAGTGAGGTGGCACATAGAAATAAAGTAACAAACAATGAACACAATTAGCCAACAAATTCTAGTAAATGATAAGTAATCTCATGACTCAGAAGTGGCACATAGAAATAAAGTAAAAATCAGAGCACCAACATAAATCAGCAAAACAAATTCAAGTAAGAGTTCATATTATTGACTAGGTCTGGAAAAACAAACAAAAGAACATACATACTAAAAGTGGAATTGAACTTACATTGAGGTGCCATAACAGGTGGGAAGTTGCCCAATGACCCAGTACCATAATCCACGAGTTGTCTTTGCGCTTCCAACTCCTTCTGCACCAACTTTCCGTAACCACCCCTACGTGCTGCTAATTAAGGAAATCAAACATACCCCTCAAGCTCCTTAAGTATTGATGAGTAAGAAAAACATCAACGTAATTAAGGCCTAAGGGCATTCTTTTATTAAGCCTCATGCAATTTGCCTTAAGAAGAAAACTCCACCACAAAATCATACTTAGATGAGGAATTGAAGAAAGATATATTTAAGCTGAATTCAAGAATTTTTATTTATGAAAGAAATAGAAGATGAAAGCAAAAAAGGCTTATCCAATCTCCACTTGTTCCATGTCCTTGCTCACCAATATGTAAATTCTAATAAAGTATCACACAATTCTCACCTTGAAAGTCTGAACTTTACAAAATGCATGGCCTTGCAAGATAAAGGTTGAGTAAAATAATATGTTTGTTGCTAATTTGCTATAATGAACAAAGAGGGATATGGAGTAAGTTCATTGCACTCTACCAAGCATTGGTAGTGGTCTTGGGAAGTTCATAGGCCAAGAAGAATAACTCTTGGGAAGCATAAGTCATGTTTGCAGTAAATAAATGAAAGCATCAAGAAAAACTGAGGTTCTTTGAAGGAAATTTTCAAAGCAACATGTGTACCTCATGTTCTTTCCTTTCATTTATTGTTTGTTTGTTCCTTGAAATGAAACTAGAATCTGAGAAATGGTTGATTTTATCATGCAATGCAAATACGGACTTGAAACATAAAGATGAAATCAAGGTAAGAGCACAGCGCAGAATAAAACCTCAAGCATTAAGGTAGATACAAATTAAACCATAACAAAAGAAAATCATAGATGCACAAAGTTTAAAGACAAAACTTTGAAACTTTCAGAAGGATATCTGGATCATAATCAGTGCGATATTCATCACGTACCTGAATTAATAATTTAAAAAATAAAACAAAAACAAAAAGAACATGGATCAGAGAAAATGAACAATTTATATTGATATAAGATCATGAAAAAAGTAAGGAGAAATTACTTGTCCTCCACTTTTACCACGACCCCACTGTCTGCCTTCCTGGAAACCCCAATCAAAATCTACACGAATAGGACGATCATCAAGGATTGTCCCACTTATATATTTAACTGAATCTTCAGTATCTTCTCTAGAGTAGTACCTGGTATGAAAATTATTTAAAATTAGTGATTACTTGCTCATCTTTCAGCACTTCCCTTTCCTCTACATGAAAGAGCACAAAATTTAGATTGATGACAAACTATTTCTAGCTAACTACTAATTGATACAGAAGCACAGAACAACATATAAAAGTTCATTAGTTTAACAAGGCCAAAAAATCAGGATGCCAGCAAACTACTAAAGTTTACGGATTAGATTTAATAATGGTGATATACTGACAAATAATTTCTGGCTAACAAGTATGGAGTACATGATACACAAACACAAAAACTAAATGCAAAATTTCATTAGTTCAGAACAAGGAAACAAATTTCAGTAACCACTAGTCAAATGCTGGTAAACTTTATAGGGTAAAGTTCTACATGCAATATATAGTAAATCTACCCAGATAGCAAAAGTTAGGCAACCGTAAAATGTACATGATAGCATATGGCAATAAATAAGGTCCTTCCTGTGTTTTGTGAGAGAACCATCCTGCTTCTATTGCACACAGAATGCCTCATGAAGATATGATCAATTAGATACAGCATCTGTTTTTAAGGCAATTATAAATAAAAAGTAAGGAAAAACGAAGGGATCAAGGTTAAAGGTGTACATCACAAAACAGAAACCACATGGAGTTCTGCTGTTCTTGTCAAGACCCATGACAATCTTTTTTATCTCTCCAGCACGAGAGAACAACTCGTAAACTTGCTCCTCAGTCGTATAGAAGGACATGTTCCCCACATAAACAGTAGTAGATTTAAGCAGAGCTTGCTCAAATTCTTCCTGTGACCCCTGGAACCTTCTATCTCTGTAGGCTGAAATCTTGCTGAGATCCTAACCATCACATACAAGCAAAAAAAAATAAGAAATAAACGAAAAAAAAAACCCACAAAATATGAGAATTAAGAACATAACATAATACCAAAAATTCTAAGAATCAAAATTTCAAAAGTTCATATAGTACATTCCAATTTGCTTCAAATTAATGCGTTTGTAGTGAGCTACTGTTATCCTCCCTCCAATGAGAGATAAGCAAACTTTACACGATTTGTGCAGTATATTCAGCTCAGAAGTTGTGCTTTCGCCGAAGAAGAAAATCTTAAAAATCAATGGCAATGAAAAATTTGCTTCACAAATTCGAATCGGTAAACACAAGTCCACGCATATATTCATACAAAGATATATAATTAAAGGGGGCGTTTGATAGATCACCTTGAAGAGAGATGCCATTGTTCTTTCTCCTCAAAGAAATTCTCGCAGAGTCCCAGGTTAGCCCTAGCAAGAACTGAATGCTCTCTGTGCCCGACTTCCCTAAACCGGTCTGGCTGAAAGCCGGTCGAACGTAACCTCGTGAATTTACACCTACACCCCTCGTTAATTCAATCCTTATACCGACCCTAGTCCAGTACGACGTTGTTTTTGAACAACAATTTATTTAATTTTGACAGGAACTATTTGATTGTTCAATCGATGTCACAATTTTATTTTTTTTTTACTATAAAATATGTGTATAGGTGGTGTGTGGTTAGTTTTTATGTCGGTGTATTGTGAAATTCTGTGCATATAAAACATATATTCTCTACTTAAATCATATGAAAATAAGTAAATTTATTTGTGTTGTGAGTATTTGTGTCTTGTGCTATAAAATTTGTACCGGGTATAAATTCTATACCTAAAAAATAATTGTATCTATGTAACACACAACATATTCTGTGTCTTTATGTTATGAATTTATGAAGTTGCTACTTTTGAGTGTTTTTGGAATGCACATAATGATAGTATATGAATTGGTTATTGACTGGGTTCTCAAGAATGATGCTTTAATGGTGGTGATAATGTAAATGAACTATGATTTACGATTACATTATGAATACGTATATTTGTGAACAAGTTGGAAGGCGCTTGTAAGTCAGTCGGTCAGTTTACTATATGATGATCGAGCGGTCTGAGACTGAATAATATTACAAAGAGTTAATACCACAAATGGTCCTCTGACTATTGGGGTAGTACTTCTTTTAGTCCTCGATTTTCAATTCGACCACAAATGGTCCTCTGACTTTCATTTTTGACCACAAATAGTCCTCTGTTAAAATTTATGTTAAATAGGTGTTAAATCTAGGGGTAATATCGTCAAATTGATTAATATTATTATGATTAATTCTTGTTTAGAATTATATGACAACATAATTAATTTCAAACATTAATAAACATTAAGTTAATAAATATAAAAATAAAATGGACGTGAGAACTTATATAAATGAACAAATTAAATAAAAATCCATGATTAATGTTCACAATTTGTACTTGATTAATTATATTAATTCAACGGTAGCAGCTTTCAGTTATGTCCCAAACAAAATGTTTGATCGATTAATGAAAAGTGAAAATTATTAATCGACCATGTATGAACAACCATGAAAATGATGAAAGCATGATTTTTTAAAAAAAATCTTCCATTTTAGTCTGTTGGTTAAATTAAAATAGATAGCTCTAATATTAAATCTTAATTTTGTACGCATAATTACGAGAATAAAGTGTATTGTCTTTTTATTTATGAGTATTTATATTTGTTAATTGTTTCAATTATGCTTGTTGGTGAAAAATTATAAACATTTTTATTTTATGAACATTATATATATCAATTTAACGATAATACCCCTAGATTTAACACCTATTTAACATAAATTTTAACAGAAGGACTATTTGTGGTCAAAAATGAAAGTCAGAGGACCATTTGTGGTCGAATTGAAAGTCGAGTACTAAAAGGAGTACTACCCCAATAGTCAGAGGACCATTTGTGGTATTAACTCTATTACAAATAACAAATGACTTTGAGTGGATGGTTGCAAGTAGTGAATGTATTGCTATCTAGAGTGAGTCTCATATGAAGAGACGTTACAGAGTGCAGGTTGCAAGTAGTAAGTAGTTGTTGTTACAATGAGATGAAGATGAGAAATGAGGGGAAGATCTTCCTATTTATACTAACTATATCGGTCTACGCATTTAATGCACCTGCAAGTGGCTTGATATGATCTTCTCGTTGGCTTGGCCAGACGGACGCCTCGCAAGCTACGTGTAGGTTGATTGATCGAGGCGGCAAAGCCCTTATGTATGTAGGTTGTCAATCGCCGCTTTGCAGGTGCAAGTTGGCCCTCATTACTTGTTGTGTAAGTTAGGTATTCCGCTTGCAGGTTGCATCATTTTGTAGACCGACCGGTCAACCTACGGTAGACCGATTAGATGGCTTTCCGCCGAAGCGATTCTAATTGTGATCTAGAACATCTTCTTTTGTCACGAGGTCTATCGGTACGCGCGGTACAATTAATCACAAGTGATTTATTCCCATCAAATTAATGCTATGACAAACCGATTTGGTGACTTCTTGACGGACCGACTATACGGATTACTTCTTTATGCGTATTTTCCAACCAGGTGTTCACATCTGCTATTGCTTCCAAAATGAAGAAAGTCACAAGCCGTTGATCTAACTATATTTCAAGCTCCAAGTGAGTCTAATGGTATGCGAGCTAATGTGGCTATTGAAGTTGATAATTCAATATTTAGCAGGGCCTCCGAGACCGTTAATTTAAGGATTAAGTTATCTAACCAGGACTCAAATTAAGGGTTGGAATGTTGGTGTAATGTGCTTTTACCCTTTTATCATTATAAATTATTATAGTTGTTTAATATTTTTGTTTAATAAAGTCTAGATACGTCATTTTAGAGACACCCAAATAACAAAAATAATAAATTTCACTTTTGGTCCATAACTATATACATGAATCACATTTGATATTTGATTATTAAATTTTTTAATTAGATGCATGAGTATGTAATTTGTATCACATCTAGTCTTATCGTCCAATTTCTTGGCTAACTATTACCGAGAGTGTTCCTTCTGAAAGAAGCTAATGCAATGCTCATTTCATAAGTGTTCATTTTGGGAGAAACAAATGCACTGCTCATTTTAGAAACTGACAATAGTTCACCGGAAATTAAATTCTTTTTCAAGAACAAAAATATTCATTGGGGCACATTTATAATTTTCTAAAACTAAATCAACTATGCTACGCTAAGTAACTCGTGATCTGATAATCACTGTTACTATTTCAATCAAGAATATTAACATTATTGTGTTGAGTAGAGAGTATGTATATGTTTGATTGAAGTACAAAAAAACAACAATGCTACAACCTTAATTTCATCACCATCTCACCGTTAACGTTGTTGAGACCTCCGCCAACTGCTTCTTCGATGCACTCGAGGAATCCATTCTCTACTCTTCCCTCATAAGAACATCGCCATTGTTTCAACAATCATTCCCATTTCTGCTTCTCAATTCTCTTCAATTTCCCCCATTTCAAGAAAAAACCAAAAAATGTCTCGTCTCCTGCAGACTACATTCATCCCCACTACGCCCGCCTCCCTGCGCCGCCACTCCACCGGTGCCCCGCCGCTGACCCGTATTCGTACCCGAACCCGCGTGGTGGAATCGAAGATCCGAGAGATTTTCATGCCCGCATTGAGCTCAACCATGACTGAGGGCAAGATTGTGAGCTGGGTCAAGTCCGAGGGCGACAAGCTCGCCAAGGGCGAGTCCGTTGTCGTTGTCGAGTCCGATAAAGCGGATATGGATGTCGAATCGTTCTACGATGGGTTTCTAGCTACGATTATTGTTCCCGAGGGAAGTTCGGCTCCCGTGGGTTCCCCAATCGCGCTTTTAGCAGAATCCGAGGATGAAATTTCGATTGCCCAATCGCAAGTCCCGTCTCCTGCCCCCGCCGCCGCCGGAGAATCTAAGCCCGCGTCTTCCCCGGCAGTGGAAGATGTTTCTCCGGTGAATATTTCTTCTTCTGCCGCCGTCATTGAGGCGGTGGCGAAATTGGGGTCGGCGGCGCATCCGGCGTCGGAGGGAGGGAAGAGAGTGGTGGCATCTCCTTATGCGAAGAAGCTTGCTAAGGATTTAGGGGTTGACTTGAGGGGACTTTCCGGGAGTGGGCCCAGCGGGAGGATTGTTGCTAAGGATGTTGAAGCAGCCGCAGCCGCCGCCGTTTCTGCTGCCGTGAGTGGCGGCGCCGCGGCAGGAAAACCGAGTGCTCCGGGGGTGGAGTTAGGGAAGACTGTGGCGTTCACTACTATGCAGAATGCTGTGAGTAGGAACATGGTGGAGAGTTTGGCAGTGCCCACATTTAGAGTAGGGTACAGCATTACTACAGATGCACTTGATGCCCTTTACAAGAAGGTAACTTTGTGCCATTAAATTAAGGCATTGCTTTATCAATTGATGCCTGCACTGATTATGCTTCTGTGTGACATTGCTAAACACTTGTGAAAATGTGGATTATGGGAAAGAAGTGAGCTTTTGTGAGCTTAAATAGACAGTTTGAACTATCAGGCCAGTAGCTAAATAGGCATATAGTTTCCCCGCGAGGCTAGCTTAGTTGGTTCGACCAATCACCTTAAAGTCTTGCTCCAGCGGCTGTGTGGGGTTTGAATCCCACTCGGGAACCTGAGGTAATGGGGAGATCTTGACCGATCAGAGGGAGTGAAGACCCCTTGTGCCTAGAGTGTATAGGCAGGGGTAGGAACCGGGGATAGACAGGGCTGCTCGCGATTTACCTCCTCCAACCCCTCTTAGGCAGGGGCTCGAGGGCTTAGGATTAGTTTGGCATTAGCTAGACACCTAATGTATCAAAAAAATAGGCATGTAGTTAATTGAAAAGTAATCAATGAGAATATGAGATGACTAAATGAGTGTGTATCTTTAGACAATATGTTGTTTTGGAGTTCCCCAAATTTATATAGATTGCTTGCGAGAATAGCTTTCTTTGCATTTGAATGATGTGTTCATAAAATTTGGGGTAGTGTACAGGGAGTACAGGCAGGGGTGGGAACTTGGGGACTTACGGGGCGACTTGCGATTTACCTCCTCTAGCGGCTCTTGGACAGGGGCTCTGGCGCTTAGGATTAGTCTGGTGTTAGCTAGATACCTAATGTATAAAAAAAAGGCATGTAATTAATTGAAAACTAATCAATGAGAATATGAGATGACTAGATGAGTGTGAGTCTTTCGACAATATGTTGCTCTGGAGTCTGGAGTTCCCCAAGTTTATATAGACTGCTTGTGAATAGCTTTCTTTGCGTCTGAAGGATGTGTTCATAAAATTTTTAGATCAAGTCGAAGGGAGTTACGATGACAGCATTATTAGCGAAAGCTACTGCTCTTGCACTCGTTCAACATCCTGTTGTGAATGCAAGTTGTCGAGATGGGAAGAGTTTTACGTACAACAGCAGCATCAACATTGCCGTTGCAGTGGCTATTGATGGCGGGTTGATTACTCCTGTATTGCAGGATGCTGACAAGGTCAGTTGATCGTGTTTATCTTTAAGTTTGTTCATGTCCCTTTTCGAAATAGACTTATCCTTAGAGGGAATATGTCGTGTCGTGGATTTGACTACTATGTTTTAACAATGGTTTTGTGATATTCCGTATAGATTGATATATATTCATTGTCAAGAAAGTGGAAGGAGTTAGTTGATAAAGCTCGGGCCAAGCAGCTCCAGCCTCAAGAATATAATACAGGTATTTAGTTAATACGGAGTACAAAATATTATTCTTCCGTAACTCAGTCCAAATGGGAGCTGTTTTCTTTTCTTAGCTATAAAAACTCTCTTTCTTGACCAGATCAGTTACTGATCGTGCATAACTTGATAATACTTGGTATATGATGCACGCAAGTATCGTTCCTCTTCTAGTATTGTTAAACTAATGTGTTTGAATGTGGTTGTTTGAGGTATTAGTGTATATTGGATGTGATTCTTACGAGGTGCGGTGAATCGATGCTCACATTTTTTATTTATAAATTGCTAGTGGAATGTAAGGGTGTATACAGTATACTTGTGCACTACCTGCTTTACACCAAATTGGGACTGTTTACTTGGTAACCACGTGGTTACAAGTTCGACTCCCAATGGGAGTGACCTATTGGCTTTCTTGGTTTGAGCCAGACAGCTATGGGCAACCTAGGCTGGTTTACCTCCTTATGGTCCTTTGCCGGCTAGGGCCACAAGGCAGGGTTTACGCAAATGCACACCCTCGGGGTAGTGGTTGTGGGTTTCCCTCGTCACTCAAAAATAGTTTTACAAACAATGAAGGGTAGAAATAACCAAATACCGATTCAATCGATTGCATTAAAAGAGAAGCCACTTGTTAATAAGATAAAATAACAGAAAACTAGGGCTTTGACAATACGTATTATTGCAAAGGAGTCCATTGAGCTCTGTCTGAACTGATGTAGTTGTATAATCAATTTCACGCAATAAGATGTTTTGGATATGCTATGATGTTTAGCTTATACATCAGTGAAAATTGATTTGTTTTCATGTATTCTTTGTGTTGCAGGCACTTTTACTCTATCCAACCTTGGGATGTTTGGAACAGATCGATTTGATGCCATCTTACCACCCGGAACTGTAAGCATTTACAACTGAGTTACAAAAAAAGCTCGTCTTTTTTACAAGATTTCCCAAATGTTGTGTAGGGTGGATCCATGATTTGAACAAGTGGAGACAAATCTTATTTATAAGATTTATGAAAAAGGATTCATACTACAAAATCTTAAAAGAATTCAACCGCTACTTTTGTAATTCATATATGAATGGTACGTTTGAATTGTACCTTTGCAGGGTGCAATTATGGGCGTGGGAGCTTCGATACCAACTGTTGTTGCCACGGAGGACGGAAGGATTGGCAAAAAGAACCAAATGCAGGTACATTTACGGTTCTCTTAAGGAGCCTTAGAATTTTAGTACTTAATTCCCACGACTTCTTACGGTTGAAAAATGCAATACGTGCCAGGTAAATGTCACTGCTGACCATCGAATAATATATGGTGCTGATCTGGCTTCTTTCTTGCAAACCTTGGCGAAGATAATCGAGGACCCCAAAGATCTTACCTTCTAGTTCTTCCTCATCATTGAAAATTCGAGGTTTTATTTTAGTGTAATTGCTCTATAGTTTTTAGTTTCACGATTGCAATTATATATGCCACCCTAATTGCGGTTGAGAAGAAGAGAATCAACAGAACGAACAAATTCTTTCGAGTTTAAACTATCGTTTACATTTTTTGTGGTCATGAACTCAGGTGCAACGAACAGCTGTTTCATCAGCTCATTTATATGAAATTTCAATTGTTTGAGTTTTTTTGAATCAACTGGAAATCTTACATTAAAATGTTGGTGTTAGTAATCTCTTGTAGAGCTCAAAGGGCTGGTCTCTACATTTGGGTGTTAGTTCTTCTCTGTATGTCAACATGTTCATCTTGTGCTTGCTGAATATTCATTTCACCCAAGGATTCTTAGACTCCTCTCTCACAACATGTATGATTCATGGAATGAATTATGGAAAAATAAAATTTTTATTTTTACTATTTAGTTTGCTACAAGAATATACTTACAAATTGTATTTTCGTGTTTGGTTAATTACTTTAAAATAAGTATATAAATTTTGCTTTCTTAGCAATTGCAGAGTTTGTATTTTATCCATTTAAGAGTTAATTTAGACATATCTTACAATTTAACACACCCACCCCTCCTCAGGCTAAGGCAAGAGCGAAAATCACAAATACTATAAATACACAAATAATCACAAATACTAAATACACAAATAAGTCATACACGATTAGAAACACTATAAATATATTAATCAATCAATTATTAATAATTTCATAAACGTAAATTTTATGAAACAAGACCTTTATTAATTGAAGCAATGACATTGATCATAACTTGGTGTGAAATAAACTTTGCCATTAATTTTTCACTTGTTATACTCTTATTGTATTAAAATATTTTTCACGTGAGATAGATTTAATAGAAATTTCGTGGGAATTGAGGTTGAAAGTGACCTAGTTGTTGTGCTTTCACAGCTTGAATCTCAGCTTCAACCTTGGCTAATTGACATTGAAATCATAAATTTGTTCATGCAAAATGGTGATTATTCCAACAAAGTGACCTAGTTGTTGTGCTTTCACAGCTTGAATCTCAGCTTCAACCTTGGCTAATTGACATTGAAAATCATAAATTTGTTCATGCAAAATGGTGATTATTCCAACACAACCATAAACCGGAACCTGAATCCGACAATGCGCCTCGTAGTACAAGGATTCTGCAACATCACCTCACTCATGCTCTTCCACTTTCGGCATGTTTTTATGGATTCTGCAACATCACCTCACTCATGCTCTTCCACTTTCGGCATGTTTTTATTCACAACAACAAATTAACAACTCCTTGTGCAAATTAACAATTTTCTGAATCGACTATACACCCCCCCCCCCCCCCCCCCAATATATATATATATATATCCCGTGCACACCCATTAGGTAGTGATTGTAAGTTTTCCTTGTCACACGAAAATAAGAATAGAAAAAACAAGAAAGATACAAACTTGTAACCACAAGGTTACCAGTTTGAATCCCAACCTTCTTGGTTTGAACCGGTCCGCTATGGAGTCCTTTGTCGACATGGGATTTGCCCAACGCACACCCTCGGGTAGTGATTGCGGGTTTCTCTCGTCACCCCAAAAAACAAAAAAACAAGAGATAAAGAGTTTTTGTTGAAATTTTTTACGATTTTTGATGACACACATATATACCTGGAGCATCTTGGCAACGTTTCTAGCACCAAAGATTCTATGAACGAAAGAAAATCTTTGAGGATCCATTGGAGGAAAATATGGCAAAAATATGCAATCTGAGGGACACCTCCTTCTCAGTTTCTTGCAAGCTGCACATCGGCGGTTACTACTTGAGCTCATAACTATCCTTTCCAGACATATCAATGCATAATCTTATGAAAATCTCTACTCACAAAGATAGGATTCTTTGAATCTTTGTGTTTTGAAGAACAAATCTTTCAAAATTACATAGTATCTTTGCTAATATATTTGTGTATATATATATCTTGGAGAGTATGTAGGTGGTAGGAGAAATTTTGAAAAATAACGGTTGTGTTTCCTTTTATTTTTTTCTCCTTTTAAAAAAATAATGTTTTAAAAATTTATTTTGATACTAAATATAATTTTTGGTGTTGTAAGAAGGAAAGTTACCAGTAGGGTTTAAATATTTTTTATTTTTTTTTGAAGATATTACCATACAGATTATTATTTATAGGTTTTTAAGAAATAAAATACTTTATTGATATTGAAACGATTAAAATAATTTATTTGAATGATACTTAATCAAGAAGACTTATAAAAAATTCTGGTAAAATTTTAAGGTTTTAGCTTTATGGAATATTATGAAAATCATTCAGAATTTTGATTGTCGCCTTAATATCTCCATATTCTCATTTTAAATACCATTTGATAGAAGAAGTCATTGTTGGTATGCAATATCGAAAATTTATTAAATAAACTAAATTATATTGAGACATAACCGAAATTTTTATGTATGACTCCACATCTGGTTCACAATTAAAGGCAATGCAATATAATGATTATATATATAGTATTTGACTTATTTATGAACATGTAAGATATGCTTGATACAATATATTCGATTTGATTATATAAAATATTTTATAAATACTCATAATGTTCTAAAATGTTACAAAATTTACTATATTTCTATAATTTTTTCTGCATTTTTTTTAAAGTTTTATTTATAATGTTTTAGCATTTGTAGTCATATTTGATTCTTAAAGAGATGCGGACAATTTCTCTTGAATTCTCAAAGAGCAAGAAATTAAAGAATAAGAACTTCGAATTAAACTATCGAACTTAAAGTAGTTCACTCAAGTCTTGTAAATTTCTATCTCATTCTTTCTTTCAAAGGTTTTTATTTTTCGTTCTATGAACACCTATTTAGCAGTCATTATATCGTGGACCGCGGTCCACAATGTATTATGGACCACGGTCACAAAACGACGTCGCTTTAATAAGTGGAGAAACGGCTCCCGTAAATCTCCGTAACTGATACTACAGTTCATCTCAAATGATACTACAGTTGTGTTGAAGTCGTTTCATCCGTCTAGAACTGCAATTGTGTTGAATTGATACTGTAGTTGTGTTGAAAGGGAACTGCAGTTGCGCGGAACGGATGCCGTTTCATTCGTTTGTTTTTGCGCCTATTTAGAATGGTAACTGAGATGCCATTACATCACATAGTAGTTGGCATCCTCATTATATATATATATAAATTAAAACTTATTGCATTTATTGAAAAAATTTTAAATTATTTTTAAAAATTACTAATATATATTTCATCAAAAGTAATAAATACAAATGGAAAACATAATTAGTAATTAATAAATACAAATAATAATCTAAACACAATTCATATATACATAAAAACAAATCTATACTATTAATAAAAACAAAATCCTCCATTTTAACTTCCCGTCCAAAAACACTACTATACTTTTAAGGTTGCATAATATTATAAAAATTAGGATAATACAATTTCAATTCGTACTACAATTCCTAATATAATATATTCTTTCTTTCTTTGGTATTCATAATACAATTCTAGATTAAAATTACTAATTGTAATAATACAATTCTATATTAAAATTACTAATTGTAATAATACAATATATATACTTCCCAACGTAATCTATACTATTAATAAAAATAAAATCCTCCATTTTAACTTCCTGCTGACTATAAAATAATATATGGCGCTAATCTGGCTTCTTTCTTGCAAACCTTGGCGAAGATAATCGAGGACTCCAAAGATCTTACCTTCTAGTTCTTCCTCATTGAAAATTCGAGATATTTTTTAGTGTAATTGTCTGATAGTTTTTAGTTTAATTTCATGATTACAATTATATATGCCACCCTAATTGCGGTACGTGAGAAGAAGAGAATCAACAGAATGAACAAATTCTTTCGAGTTTTAAACTATTGTTTACATTTTTTGTGGCCATGAACTCGGGTGCGATAAACAGCTATTTCATCAGCTCATTTATATGAAATTTCAATTGTTTGAGTTTTTTGAATCAACTGGAAATCTTACATTAACAAACGTTGGTGTTAATAATTTCCTGTAGAGCTCAAAGGGCTGGTCTTTACATTTGGGGATTAGTTCTTCTAGGTATGCCAACATGTTCATCTCGTGCTTGCTGAATATTCATTTCACCCAAGCATTCTTAGACCCTACATGTATGATTCACAAAATGGATTATGGGGAAATAAAAATTCTATTCTTACTATTTAGTTCGCTACATGAGTATATATACTTACAAATTGTATTTTGGCGTTTGGTTAATTTAAAAAATAGAAATGAATAGACATACAAACATATACAATTGTGTACCCAGACAAATAAGTAATATTTATTTATTTGAATTTTGATTAAATTAGGGTAATTTGGGCCGTAATAAAAGAATAAATCTAGATAACTCAATAATAGTTAATACTAAATTATTCAACAATAGTATTTCTATGACTAAAAAGTCTTATTATAATTCTATTTAGTATTTAATCTTGTTCTAGAGCATAATTTATTTCGTTAACTAGTTTAAAATAAGTATATAAATTTTACTTTTGGCAGAGTTTGAATTTTACCTATTTAATAGCCAATTGGGAGAAAAATAGCCAATTGGGAGATATCTTACAATTTAACTCATCCACCCCAGAAATCGAGGTAAGAGAAGAAATAAAAAACACAATAAATACACAAATTATTCATACACTGTAATAAGAAACACTATAAATATATTATTCAATCAATTATTAATAATTTCATAAACATAAATTTTATGAAACAAGACCTTTATTAATTAAAGCAATGACATTAATCATAACTTTGTGTTAAATAAACTTCGTCATTAATTTTTCACTTGCTCTAGTCATCACATCCTATTAAAATATTTTTTAGGCGATATAGGTTTAATAAAATTTCGTGAGAATTGAGATTGCAAGTGACCTAGTTGTTGTGCTTTCACAACTTGAATCTCAGCTTCAACCTTGGCCAATTGGCATTGAAAATCATAAATTTGTTCATGTAAAAGGGTGATTATTCCAACACAACCATAAACCGGATCTTGAATCCGACAATGCGCCTCGTAGTACAAGGATTCTGCAACATCACCTCGCTCATGCTCTTCCACTTTCTGCATGTGTTTATTCACAACAACAACAACAAATTAACAGTACAACTCCGATCCTCATGCAAAGAAGCTCGCTTATGCAAATTAACAATTTTCTACATGCTCTTCCACTTATATATATATATATATATATATATATATATATATATATATATATATATATATATATATATATATATATATATATATATATATATATATC
>NC_044920.1:1188086-1205009 GCF_003576645.1 Ipomoea triloba | reverse complement strand
ATATATATATATATATATATATATATATATATATATATATATATATATATATATATATATATATATATATATATATATATATATATATATATATATATATATATCCCGTGCACACCCATTAATTAGTAGTTGCGAGTTTTTCTTGTCACACAAAAACTTCTACGTGGGTGGCTGTAATTAATGAGTTATTACAAAGAAGTGAGCCTGTAGCCCTCAATATATAGTGGGTGCAAGTTTCTCTTGTCACCCAAAAATTAAAAAACAGGAGAATGAGATTTTTGTTGAAATTTGTAAGGTTTTTGATGATACACATATATGTATATATACCTGGAGCATCTTGGCAACGTTGCTAGCACCAAAGATTCTATGAACGAAAGAAAATCTTTGAGGATCCGTGGGAGGAAAATATGGCAAAAATATGCAATTGGAGGTACACCTCCTTCTCAACTGCTTGCAAGCTGCACATTGGCGGTTACTACTTGAGCTCATAACTATCCTTTTCGGACATATCAATACATAATCTTATGAAAACCTTTGACTCACAAAGATAGGATTCTTTGAATCTTTGTGGTTTGAAGAATAAATCTTTCAAAATTCCATAGTATCTTTGCTAATATATATATTTGTGTATATATATATATATATCTTGGAGAGTATGTAGGTGGTTGGAGAAATTTTGAAAAATAACGGCTAGTTGTGTTTCCTTTTATTTTTTTTCTCCTTTTAAAAAAAATTTGTTTTTAAAATTTATTTTGATACTAAATATAATTTTTGGTGTTGTAAGAAGGAAAGTTATCAGTAGAGTTTAAACTTACCATCTAGATTATTATTTATATATCTTTAAGAAATAAAATCCATTATTGCCATTAAAATGATTTATTTGAATAATACTTATTTTAGAGAATACTTTCATGTATATATGATGGAAAATCTATCATTATGTGATTATAGATTTTAAAGATTTTGTAGTAAATTCTAGTAAGTTTTAAGATATGTTATTTGAAATTTTATTTGGAGTTAATACTCTTTTTGTCCTATATTTATGTGCCATTTCACTTTTAATATTTTTTTTCAAAATATTAATGTTGGTTCTAGTATTATTACAGTATTGTTATTTTTTGTACCCATTAACAAACTCGTTTAAATGACATTAAACATGCGGACATTTCAGTTTATTTAGTCTATCATCTTCTTAATTAGCTCTTCTTTGTTCGAAAAGTTAATTCATTTTTTGGTCTTAGATTTATATGTGTCATTCTATTTTTAATCATTTTTTTAGAAAATCCACGTTGATTCTTGCATTGTATTATTGTGGCATCACCATTTTTTGTCACACGACATTTTTTTGATTCATGATATGCAGCTTCATCCCAAGAAAATGGTTAAGAATAAGAAAAATACATGCATCTAAGGCCATAACTTATCCAGAACTAGACCATGACAAAAGAAAATTATAGACGCCCATAGTTTAAAGACAAAACTTTGGAACTTAATGATATTTGATTCATAATCAGTGCGATATTCATCGTGTATCTAAATTAATAATTAAAAAAAAAACAATAAGAACATGAATCAAAGAAAATGAACCATTTATATTAAAATCATGAAAAAAGTAAGGAGAAATTACTTATCCTCCACTTTCAGCACGACCCACTGTCTGCCTTCCTAGAAACACTTGTGCATTTGATGTAAATTTGATTTTCGTACAAAAGCGACTAGTGAAGTTTTATTAGTAAATTTTATTATAGACCATAATTCATACAGGTGTATGTATGGATTATGCATTAAAACTCATTCATAGAAATAATGTATTTTACACATACAAATAATGAACCTTATGCTATCACAGAATAATCCTTTCTTTATAATTCACACAAAAATGCATGGCCTATTTTTATATAAAATGAAAAACACTTTATACCGATGCTAATTTGCTAACCCTATTTTTCATTCATCTATTCCGCTTCTTCAGTGCGGTGTTCTTTAGTCTCCCATCCAAATCAATTATCAATCATGAGGATGTGTGGTATAGGAAAAATATTTGAATATAAAGGTAATAATTGGGTACCTTTTATTTTAATTTCTCCATTTGCAATGAGTATATGCAAAACATAATTTGTGTTGATTGCTACTATTATTTGCTTGTGTCTAAAATTCTTAACTATAACATAATTATTATTATAAAACCCCTCTAGCTACTAAAATCAACCCCTAATTGAATAAAAAGACCAAAATAAAAACATCAATCTTACCATCCAATATTCTAATCTAACGATTACAATTTGACCTCATAGACCTCTATAATACTTTAATACTCACCTAATAGATTCCTATATATATACACCATTCTTCTTGAAGGAAGGGCCATTGGATCTATTTCTCCTAATAGAGGCCTAAGGCAAGGAGACCCCTTATCCCCTTACCTCTTCATCCTCCTTCTTGAAACCTTTCATCTAATGATTCAGAAGTCCAAACAAACAGGGCTCATTCATGGAATATCAATTGCTAGAAATGCCCCCACCATTACCTCTCTTTTCTTTGCGGATGACTGCTACATCTTTTGTAGAGCCAGTACCTCAGAAGCCACTACCCTAAAAAGCATCATCTCCTCTACATCTGGTCAAATGGTCAATTACCCTAAATCTTCCCTTACCTTTAGTAGGAATACAGACTCAGCTACTAAGGAGTCTTTCTGCACAATCATGGGCATTAGAGAGGGTACTCTAAATGGCAACTACCTTGGTCTCCCCTCAATCATTGATAGAAACAAACGTGAGATCCTTGGCTTTATTAAGGACAAAGTAATTGGCAGAATCAATAGTTGGACCCACAAATTCCTTTCCAGAGCTGGAAGAGAGATCCTCCTTAAAAATGTCATCCAGGCTATACCAACTTTTGCAATGAGTGTTTTCCTTTTACCTGTTGATCTTGGTAAGGATATTGAAAGGACTATGAATAGCTTCTGGTGGGGGTGTGAGAGAGAAAGACACAAAGGGATTAGATGGAAAAGCTGGGAACGATTAAGTGTCCCTAAGAAATGGGGTGGCATGGGCTTTAAGAGAATTAGGGAGTTCAACTTAGCCATGTTAGGAAAACAAGTCTGGTGTATCATTCAGAATAAACTCTCTCCTAACTAGAGTGTATAAAGCTAAATACTTCCCTAACACTTCTTTCTTTGATGCTACTATTGGTAGTAACCCCTCGTTCATTTGGCGTAGTGTTTTGGAATCCCAAAGTATCCTTAATAGTGGTTGTCGATGGAGAATTGGGGATGGTCGGTCTGTTCATATATGGAATGACCCCTGGCTCCCAAACAGCAGCTGCCCATACGTTCAGTCTCCAGTCTCTCATCTACACAGTGAATTGAAAGTGGCCTCCCTCATTGATTCACCCAGCTCTACCTGGAACTCCACTTTAATTGACTCTCTGCTTACTCATACTGACACTGAACAGATCCTCAATATCCCATTACCTGAGTCCGGTGTCGAGGATAAAATTATATGGATGGAAGATGAGAAAGGCCAATACACAGTAAAGAGCTGTTATAGAAAACTCTTGGGTATCATGCAACCTACTTCTTCTCCCTTTTGGACTAGGTTCTGGAACTTCCATCTGCCTCCTAGGATCAAGACGTTTTTCTGGCAATTATGTACCTCAACTCTGCCCACTTACTCCAACCTCAGAGCAAAACATGTACCTGTTCCGGATGTATGCCAAATCTGTAATCTGGAAGATGAGTCTGAATTTCATTTGTTCACCCGTTGCCAGCTAGCTCGATCTTGTTGGGATATGGTGGGCAATATTGACTATCACTCCAGCAATTCCTTTCTCGAATGGCTTGAACTGAACTTCAATAATAACAAGTCTGAAAATGATCTTTGCATGCTTATCTCTATTTGCTGGAAATTATGGGATGCTCGTAATGAGAAAATTTGGAATCAAAAAATTATCAATGCTACACATATCTATTTATCTGTTTCCAATCTTCTCTCTGAATGGAATATTGCCAATCTTTCTGATCATATCCCCAGGAGTTCAGTCCCTGATGCAGCATGGTTCAGACCACCACCTTCCATGTACAAGCTTAATGTGGATGCAGCCCTGGATTTCAGCAACAAAAGGATGGGTTTTGGTCTTGTTTTGCGTGACTCCACAGGTTCACTTGTTGCTGCCAGAAGCATGCCTTGGTTCAGCATATACAAACCGCATGAAGCCGAGGCTATCAGTGTAAGAGAAGCTTTAAAATGGGTGAAAGCTATGAACATTGACAATCTGCAGCTGGAGAGTGATTGCCTTAAGTGATCAATGGCATTGACACTGATCTTACTTTCTCCTCTTTTGATCTCATTTTGAATGATGTTAGAAAACTAGCTACTTGTTTTACAAATGTTAGCTTTTTTTTTTTTTGTTAAGCGGTCAGCGAACAGGGTTGCCCATATTCTTGCTAGGAAAGCCCTTTCAATGTCTGATTGCTCGGACTGTATTTCGGTTCCTTTCCCTTCCATTGCTCGTGCTTTGAGCATGGATTGCTCGTGCTTTGAGCATGGATCTTCAAAATTACCATAAAATGTTTATAGATTAAAACAAATATTCAGTTTGTTCAGCTGAAAACCATTTCCAGAAATAAGAGAGAAGTTTACAGAATAAGATAACTAAAGAGTTTCCCATTAAGTTGTTACAAATACTTAGAAATAATACTAAGATTGTTTTTCAACGCAAATTAAACCTAGACTCAGCTTAGCTTTGCTTTCTTCTCACAACGGATTTCACATCACTTACAATTAAAAGGGTTACGTGTGCTCATCAAATGGTATAATTTTTAACTCTCCCAATTCCCCAATTTCATTTTTTTTTTTCAAATTTTTTCTGATTGAAAATATCACCGCTCTCTTCCCCATATCCCTTCTCTCACATGGTTTCTTAGGGTTCCAAATCTCCATGGCTTCACATCTCTCTTTCGTGTAGGTCTTGCTTAGGGAACCACCACTTTTGCCCCGGAACGACGTCGTTTGAAGTGAGATCCGGGGAGAAGAGATCGTTGGCAGAAGATGCAGCTTTCGATGGGCAGCCTGCTGGGAAGAAAAGTCTTTGGAGGGAATGTGAAGAAGGTGGCTGGTGGTGTTGGTATTGGTGTTCAGGGAAGATGCAGAGTGGGAGGAGCCCTACTGATGGAAAAATATGACGTGGGAGGCTAAGGATAAAATGTCCCAAGAATTATGATTTCAAAATTAAAGGATTATAAATTTGTATTTATATGTCAATGACTTTGTTGTAAAGTGATATATAGTGATAATATTATTGATGATTTTTTCATAACTAATAGTGCGATCACACCAACTGCACGTAAAGATATTAAGTATTAATATTAAATATCTGTTTTTGCACCTGACACATAAAAAAAACACTAGTAATAAATAATAAATCTCCCTAAGGGCATGTTTGGTTGGCTGGAAGTTGTTTTCCATGGGAAGTGGGTTCCTTGAAATCAAAGAAATAGCTCACTTCCCATGTTTGGTTGGCAGGAACTTATATTCCCATGGGAAGTGGGTTCCTCCATTTACAGGAAAACAAAATCTGAGGTAGAGCCTCGGATTTTATTTTCCATAGTTGTTGGGAACAAAAATTGAGATGGCAAGACCATTCTACCCTTCTATTTTCTTCCTCCTTTTCCCGTTTCTTCTTCTTCCCTACCAAAATGGAAACTGGAAAGACAGTCGGTGGTCGCCTCTGCCCTCGCCGGTCGCCTCGCCGCCTCCGCCTCTGCCCTCGCCAGTCGCCGCCTCACTTTGCGCCTCCTTCTCCGCCTCACCGCCCCTGCCTTAGCCTCGCCGTGGCTGCCTCGGCCTCTCTGCTCTGCTGATTCTTCGACGCAGCCACAACCCCCACACGCCCTGGCTCTGCTGATTCTTCAATTCGACGCAGCCTCCATTTACGAGAATGAGGATTGAGGTCTGATGAGATGAGAATGAAAACCTAATAAAATTTGCCTCAAAAATTGTTTAAAGAAATAAAAGAAGATTGGCCCAAAATTTTGCAACAAAAAAAGGCCCAAAAATGCCTCAGAAATTGGCCCCAAATTAAAACAATAGTATTCAGAAATATTAATTTTATTATTATTAATAATACATAAGGGCATATAGGTCTTTATACTCATTATTCACATACTCTTCCCCACCAACCAAACAACAGAATTTATCTTCCCAACAACTTCTTTTTCACCAACCAAACAACATAATTTATCTTCCTAGTAACTACTTTTCCACGGAATTTCACTTCAACTTCCATTCAAATATTTTCCGCGAACCAAACGGGCCCTAAAAGTCTATAACATATATTGGCCGGTAACCATTTGCCCTTGAAAAATGATACCAATATCCAGCCGTTTATCTCAAATCAGGTGGTTATTTTTTGATTTAATTTTTTTTATCACTTGACTTCATTTTTTTTTTAAATTACAACTTTGCCTGCCATTATCTCCTTTCTTTTTTCTTTTTCCTTTCCGACAATTCTCTCACCCACTCCACTTTATGCTTCTCTCTTCCCATTTTCCCTTCTTTCTTTCTGTTCAGAATTTCATCGAGAAGAAGAAGCAGAAGCAGAAGAAGCTTTTGGACGAAATGGCTGCTGTTTCTTCAACGAATTCTTTTGACTCAAAGAAACACCACATCTTTACTCGCAGATCTATTCGTTCTCTTTACTTGAATTAAAAATGGGTTTTGATTTGTTTTGTTTAAACTTGTTATCTTGCTTAGTTTGCAAAATGTTGGCTATGGTTTTGGTTCCCACTTGGCTGATAGAGTTCCAATACTAATCAACGTAACTACTGTATTACTGCATCTGAGAATAATGATGAGGAACTTGGGGAGTATAGCTTACAGGTTCTTATTTTTGAATTTGTGCATGTCCTCCATAATTTGTTATCAGTTTCATCAAGCATCCTTCTTTAATCTGTTATGTACTTGCGCAATAAATATTTTTCCCCTCAATACAAATAGGCAAACGTCAAGGATTGTCCCACTTATATATTTAACTGAATCTCCAGTATCTTCTCAATAGTAGTAGATTTAATCCTTGAGGACATTCGTAAATTAGTTAATGATTTCTACTATATTAACTTTATGTTTGTTAAGAAATTCCGGTGAAAAAAATTCGTAGAGGTTGTCTTTAAACTTCGGGTGAAAAAAATTCCGATGATTTTAAATTTAAAAAAAATAAAAATTCCAACAATAGGTCGTCTTCTCAGTGAAGAAGAAGACCAGAAGGCCGCCTTCTCCGGTGACCAGACTGTTGGCTGCCTTCTCTATTTTTTTGAATCAACTGGAAATCTTGCATTAAATGTTGGGGTTAATAATCTCTTGTAGAGCTCAAAGGGATGGTCTTTACATTTGGGGATTAGTTCTTCTATGTATATATGTCAACATGTTCATCTTGTGCTTGCTAAATATTCATTTCACACAAGCATTCTTAGACCATTCTCTCATGTATGATTCACCAAATGAATTATGGAGAAATAAAAATTCTATTTTTAGTATATTTAAAATAACTCTATAAATTTTTCTTTCTTAGCAATTGTAGAGTTTGAATTTTACCTATTTAAGGATTAATTGAAACATAGTATCTTACAATTTAACTCATTCACTTCTCTTCAAGGCTGAGCCAATAGCGAAAATCATAAACACTATAAATATACAAATTATTCATACACTATAATAAGAAACACTATAAATTTATTAATCAATCAATTATTAATTTCATAAACGTAAATTTTATGAAACAAGACCTTTATTAATTTAAGAAATGGCATTAATCATAACTTGTGTGAAATAAACTTCGCCATTAATTTTTCACTTGCTCTACTTTCATCGCATTAGACATTTTTCGCATGAGATATATTTAATAAAAATTTCATGGGAATTGAGGTTGCAAGTGACCTAGTCGTGCTTTCACAGCTTGAATCTCAGCTTCAACCTTGACCAATTGGCATTGAAATTCATAAATTTGTTCATGTAAAATGGTGATTATTCCAACACAACCATAAACCGGATCTTGAATTCGACAATGTGCCTCGTAATACAGGGATTCTGCAACATCACCTCGCTCATGCTCTTCTACTTTCTGCATGTTTTTATTCACAACAACAAATTAACAACTGTACTCTTTATGCAAATTAACAATTTTCTAAATATATATCATGTGCACACTCATTAGACATTAGGTAGTGGTTGTGAGTTTTCCTCGTCACACAAAAATTTCTGCGTGGGTGGCTGTGATTCGTGAGCTATTACAAAGAAGTGAGTACACCCTGAATATTGGCTGCAGGTTTTCCTTGTCACCCAAAAATAAAAATAGAGAAACAAGAAAGATACAAAATACCCCACACATATATATATACCTGGAGCATCTTGGCAACATTGCTAGCACCAAAGATTCTATGAACATAAGAAAATCTTTGAGGATCATTAGGAGGAAAATATGGCAAAAATATGCAATCTGAGGGACACCTCCTTCTCAGTTGCTTGCAAGCTGCACATCGACGGTTACTACTTGAGCTCATAATTATCCTTTTCAGACATATCAATACATAATCGTATATATGAAACCTTTGATTCACAAAGATATGATTCTTTGAATCTTTGTGTTTTAAAGAACAAATCTTTCAAAATTTTATAGAATCTTTGTTAATATATTTGTGTGTATATATATCTTGGGAGAGTATGTAGGTGGTAATAAGAGAAATTTTGAAAAATAACGGCTAGTTGTGTTTCCTTTTATTTTTTCTCCCTTATTAAAAAAGTATTTTTTTTAAAAATTATTTTGATACTAAATATAATTTTTGGTGTTGTAAGAAAGGAAAGTTACCAGTAGGGTTTAAACTTACCATCTAGATTATTATTTATATTTTTTAAGAAATAAAATACGTTATTGCCATTAAAATGATTAAAATAATTTTTTTGAATAATACTTATTTTGGAGAATATTTTCATGTATATATGATGTAAAATCTATCATCATGTGATTATAGATTTTGAGGTTTTGGAGTAAATTCTAGTAAGTTTTAAGGTTTAAGCTTTCTGGAATTCAGATTTTTCTAATATGTTCCTTGGAATTTTATTTGGAGTTAATATTATTTTTGTCCTTTATTTATACGTATCATTTCACTTGTAGTATTTTTTATTTTTTTTTCAGAATATTCATGTTGGTTCTAGTATTATTGTGGTATTGTCATTTTTGGTCTTTCATTAACAAACTTGTTTTAATGGCATTAAACATGCAGACATTTCGGTTTATTTAGCCTATCATCTTCTTAATTAGCTCCTCTTTGTTCGAAAATTTTTTTGATCTTAGATTTATATGTCTTATTCAACTTTTAATCATTTTTTTAAATAAAAAATCTCATGCTGATTCTTGCATTGTATTATTGTGTCATGATCATTTTTTATCACAAAATTTTTCTGATTCATAATGTGGAGCTTCATTCCAAAAAAGGGGTTAGGAACAAGAAAAGTACATGCATATAAGACCACAACTCATCAAGAATTAAAACATGAAAAAATAAAATTATAAACGCACATAATTTAAAGACAAAACTTTGAAACTTTCAGAATGATATCTGATTCATAATCAGTGCGATCGATATTCATGACATACCTAAATTAATAATTAAAAAAAAATAACATCGATCAGAGAAAATGAACCATTTATATTAAAATCATGAAAAAAGTAAGGAGAAATTACTTATCCTTCACTTTTAGCACAACTCCACTGTCCGCCTTCCTAGACACCCCAATCAAAATCTATATCTATACAAATAGGACAAACATCAAGGATTGTCCCTCTTATATATTTAAGAGAATCTTCAGTATCTTTTCAATAGTAGTTGATTTAATCCTTGAGGACATTCATAAATGACTCATAAGTTAGTTAGGGAAGTTGTGTTCATTGCTGATTGGAAGCACATCCACCTTTAAGTTCATACCATACTCAGACTAATTTTCGTTGGCATTAGACCGGCTCAATTAAGGGCCATGTTGGCTAGATTGATTTTTCCATACGAGAGGGGATTCAAACTTCCGATCTCTCTTAATTAGGGACAATACTACAAGAGTGTCACGATCACTCACCTTAACCAAATTGTTTTGTTGATAGATGATAAAAATATCATAATAATACTAAGACCAAATGAGTATGTTCTGATAAAAAATATTAAAATAAACTATCAGAATAAAAGTAATATTTATAAAGTTATTTTTAGTTAGTTGACGAATTGCAGTATGTAACCCAACTACATTAGCTAGATTATATTGTCTCACATAATATGTATTTTCAAGCTTTAAGTATGTATATATATAGCTGGAACTAACCCCCTTAATTTACTGCCTCTGAACATACACCTAGTCTATCCTCACCTAAAGTCTCATCAATCACTCACAAATTTAATGGCTACAAAAGATTAGTCTGCATAATATAAAAAATTGTTAATAGTTCTGATAGAAAAATAAAAGTTCAAGGATAGATATAGTTATTGATAAACATGCATATATATGAGTTATTGAGTCAATATTTCACCACCATATATAAGTCTATACTTTGCACTTTCAATAAAGACAAACTGCACTTTGATGATGATATAATTTTATGCTTTGAATCATTCCTTCATGTCTAGAGGGAAATATTAAAAAAAAAAAAAAAAAGAAAGAAAAAAGCACTCATTCTTACAAAAGTCACTAGATTTTTTTCCACTACATATTGTGTGTGACAATTTTTGTATGACTATTTTTCTTTTTTAAACCTCAATTTGATGTGCCAATTGCCAAGTTAACCTATTAAGTAGTGATTAATAGAGAGTGATTTTTGTAGGGATATAAAGTTGAGATCAAACGCTTATTACTATGCCAAAAATTATAGCTAGTAGTAAATACGTAACTTTATTTTTTAATATTTGCATAATAGTTAACGTTATGCGTGATTCGGTAACAGAACAGTGGACTTAGCCCTCAAAGTTTTTGCCCAATCAAAGTATTGCTATTTTGGGAAGAAAAAAGAAAAAGCACCAGTGACACAAGACTTTTCTTTTTATGTGTGTAATTAATATGAAAGTATGAATTCAAAGATCTATATATATATATTAATTATTAGAAGGTATAAGAACTTGACTGCAATGTGTCTAGTCCTCCTTTTTACGTACAGTGCTTATAAGTCAGCAATTGCTTCTAGTGACAGTTACAGTATTTTGGTTTACC
This sequence comes from Ipomoea triloba, assembly GCF_003576645.1. Classification (NCBI taxonomy): domain Eukaryota; kingdom Viridiplantae; phylum Streptophyta; class Magnoliopsida; order Solanales; family Convolvulaceae; genus Ipomoea; species Ipomoea triloba. The sequence goes on along the minus strand of NC_044920.1, from coordinate 1,193,769 downwards.
AAGTCAATATATATATATATATATATATATATATATATATATATATATGGAAAAAATTTTGAGATTTTATTTTTCACCTTTGCGCGAGAGAGCATTTATGTTATACAATTAGCCTTTTTTCCTAAAAGGCTATAGTATATATAGTGGTGTAAACTCACCCCCAAATCAATGTGGCACAAGTACTTTTTACAAGTCTTTTTACCTTCATTTTCAACTCAAATGGATCTATTTTTAAAATCAATTTATCATTCACTCATTATCTGTTTTGAGCGCGCGTGATAGGAAAGAGTTAATTCCATTTTTTGTCCTAGATTTATAGGTGACAATCCACTTTTAGCCCCTTTTTATTATAACATCCATTTTTGGTCCTAGTATTATTGTGGCATGAACATTTTTAGTCCTTTATCAATAAAACAGTTTAAATATTATTAAATACAAGGACATTTCGGTCTTCAATTATGATGTTTTCAAAAAAATAAACATAAAAAATATAGCGCTTCAACATACTTTGTATAAAAAAGATTGAAATGTCTTTGTATTTAACGATATTTCGACAATTTTATTGATGGAGGACTAAAATTGGTCATGGCGCAATAATACTAGGACCAAATGAAGATGTTCTAATAAAAAAGGACTAAAAGTGAATTGCCATATATAAATCTAGAACAAAAAATGGAATTAATTCTGATATGAAATATACCCCGAATATACTGCCTTAAATATTTTGTACGTAGACTGTATACGAGTACGGTTACTAACCCTATAAAAAGGACCTTAGCCCTACTTGAAAGAGGCTTTTTCCCCTTCTCTCATTCTCTCTAACAAGACCCAAGATGAGATTTCTCTAGCCTCTCTAGCCTATTGAAGAGGAGTCGAGGACGACCACTGGACCGGATGCCATACCCATATGGTCAAATTCATCATCTTGTCATGACGTTAGTTACTACAAAAATATAAAAAATATTTTGTCATAGTAATAAACGATTGATTTTTACATTATAAAACTTGTAAATCACAAACATGAAAGTACATAAAACTATGTCATAATAAAATTTTTATCCCCAAGACTAAAAAAACTATATTTAAAATATCAATTCGATCATTTGAGCATTAAAGAATTCAACTAATAATAATATTTATATTATTATTGTATTCAAACTCCAAAGGAAAGATTTTATTTTATGTTCCACAAAGAAATATATATACAATTTGAATATTTTATTCTAACATGCATGACCTTAAAGCACTTTGAAAGATGGTAATATAATGACAAAAATGTTTATGATTTCGGATATTGACCGCCACTCCGATCCATAACATTCTTGACTCTCAAGCCATTTCGAATGAGGTTAAACCACTTATTCCAAATCTAGGAAGATTTTTTTTCTTTTATTTATTTCTAGAAATGATTATTTATTTTGAATGAGGCTAAATCACTTATTTTCAAGACATTGGGGTCAAACGACATAATTGTGACTCTCCCAAATAGGAGGTCACATGTTCAAACCTCAGAGGGGCATGACTCTTTGTATACTAGTACTTCAATAGGTTGATAAAATATATATAGACAGATCATATACTACATTGTCCTTAAAAAAAAAAGGCATGACTTTATGTATACATTTATGAAGAATTGAAAAGAATATTATTTGTCAATATATCTCTATCTTGCGTTAATAGAAAAGTGCCAAAATTGTAGTTTTTTGTCTATAGTCAAAGTATGACTACTTAAAATTGATTTTTTAATCAGCTCCTTTTGAAACTTGATGCTAGAATAGAAATTAAGACTTACTACAAAAAATTAAATAAAATGATTATGATTTACAAAACATTTTATTGGATGAAAATTATTTGGATTTGGCTTAGCTTCCTTCATCATGCATGCATGTTTTTAGATAATTAATTAGAGATTGTGTAACAATAACCCAATCGAGGGTTTTCTTCTCATTTATGAGGCAAACAAATTTAGGTGGAAGAAATAACTCAACATGTCCGTAAAATTCACGTTTTTTGTTTTTTGTTTTTTTGTTTTTTGTTTTTTGTTTTATTTTATTTTTTTAAAGAATTTGAAAAAATATAATGATGTTGCTTGTGTTTGGTGCACGAAAAGTGCCTAGAGGGGTACTTTCTTCGAGACAAACAAGTTTAGGAGAAAAAAATAACTCAGAAAAAAATGATGGTGCTTGTGTTTGCTTGTTTTTATTGTTTTTTACTTTTTGTTTTGTTTTTGTTTTGTTATGTCTTTTTGTTTTCTGCAAATTTTAAGAATTTGATAAAAAAAAAAAATACACACACAAAATGCGCGTTGTCGTTGGTGCATGAAAAAGTGCCTAAAGGGGTGGTCACATGACTGTTTGATTTTTTTTTTATTTTATTTTTCCCACACATCTTGGTTAGCTTTACAAAAAATAAAATAAAATCTCAAAATGGATTTTTATCATTGATCTTCCTCTAAGGATTATGTCCCAAAAGAGAGGGAGACTTCAAATGAGAACAACCTCCTATAAAAAGTGAATACCAATCTCAATAATCCATTATAGTTCATCAATAGTTTAGGGATTCAGTAAAATAATAATACCAAGTAAATTTAATAATTATTATAAATTTTCAAGTTTACAATATTTATACAACTAATCATATCATTTTTCATTCTTAATTTTTTAGCAACCCGGCCTAATCGTTGATCTATCTAAATGATAGATTCGATCATATATATATTGATCCATACTTTTTACCTAGAAGTCTATATATTTTCACTTGAACCCTCCCGAGTAAAAAGTGATGACGGATCACAAACACTCATTAGAGTTTATCAATGTTTGAAAGTTTTAATAAAAATAAAATATGTGATTTTTATTATAAACTTTTAAGTTTAAAATGCTTATAAAACTAATCTCACCTTTTCCCCTTTATTTTTCACCAACCAACAACGGTTGCCGTTGATCTAACCTAATGATGGATCGTCAAATCAATCATCTATATATATATATATATATATATACATATATATATATATATTGCAATAGTTCGAGTTGAGACGAACTGTTTAATTCTTTGCAATAGTTTAGTCAATTGCAGTAGTGATCGGTCCTATACCGGTTTAGTTAATTATGATTTATATTCAACTTTTAGATGTTATTAGTGACTGCGAGGTCCACTGTGTTCGTAGATGCGAGGTCCACTATGTTTGTAGATGCAGAAATCAAGCTACCCACGATCTTGCGAAAGCAAATGGTGCATGGATGGGTCACTTTGTATGGTGTCAATAACCTCCAAAGCTCTAGCCTTCTTTAATATATTTGATCATATACCTTCAATATATATATATTTATTTATTTATCCATTAATTTATAAGTTAATAATCTATATAATATTATTTTTGTTTTTGAGGGTCTATAAATACCCTTAAAAAGAGGCTAAAAGCACACTGAACCTGCAAACCCTTTTCTCCTCATTCTTCTTCGAATATCTCATCTGATCTATCAGTGATTTATCGAAGAAGAAAACATGGAAGCTTTTCTCCTTTACTCACTTATCTTTACACTCCTTTACGTCTTCCTTTCCTTCATTTACTTCATCGCTAAGGCCAATACCTCAAACCCAAACGTCCCGCCGGGGTCCATCGGCTGGCCGGTGCTCGGAGAAAACATCGACATGGCGGTGTCGGGGCCGGAGAAATACATCTCCGACAGGATGAGGAGGTACTCGTCCGAGGTTTTCAAGACGTCGATACTGGGAGAGAAAATGGCGGTGTTTTGCGGCGCCGCCGGGAACAAGTTCTTGTTCTCCAACGAGAATAGTTTGCTGACGACGTGGTGGCCGCAGTCGCTGACGAAGCCGCTGCTGGGCCCCACCGACGCCCAGAACACCGTACGGAAAGTGGCGCTCCTCAACCGGAGCTTCATCCACGAGATTCTCAAGCCGGAGAATCTCAAGCACTACGTCCCCGTCATGGATTCCTTGGCCAAGGAACATATCGCGCAGGAGTGGGCCCCCTTCGGAGAAGTCAAGGTTTACTTTTACGCTCTCTCCCAACCCGCAAATTATACCATTGTGTGTGTATTCTGATTCAAAATAATATTAAGATGAAGGAAATATTTCTGATGAAAAATTATTTTCAGACTCATCTTTTCAAAAATATTTAATCTTTTAGTGGCTGAAAGTAAAAAATTTTAAATTTTTTTGATTGAAAGTTAAAACATTACACTTTTTTGTTTGGTTCATTTTTTTAAAAAATAAACTATTATTTATAAAAAAAAATAAAAATTATTATTATTATTATTATCCTAAAACTAGCTTGAAGAGATGAGAGAGAGATATGAAAATAAAGAATTCATATAATATTTTTCTGACTAAAAATCTAGGTTTTTGTTAAATTGAGTATTTTTTGGGTTGATCAAATGAATATTTTCCTTGACTTTATTTTTTGAATACAATTTTTAAATGGATCCTAATATATTATGTCTAAAGTTAACATATTATGTGTTTTATGTGTAGGAGTTGGCCAAGTTAAGAGAAGTCAAGGTTTATGATCTCTCCAAATCATACACTTTCGCGCTGGCGTGCAAGTTGTTCTTGAGCATTGAGGGCCACGACGAGGTTAAAAGGTTGTCGGACCCTTTCATCCTCGTCACCTCCGGCATGTTCAGCCTGCCGCTAAACCTCCCCGGCACCGCCTACAACCGCGCCATGAAAGGCGGCAACATGATGCGCCGTCAGCTCCTGCACGTGATTAAGGAGAGGAAGGCGGAGGCGATGAGTTCGGCCGGTAAGGCGGCGGACGAGGGGCGAGACTTGTTGGCCCGCCTCCTTAGCGCCACCGATGAGGAGGGACAACATATGAACGAGGAAGAGATTTGTAATAATCTTGTCGGACTTCTCATTGCCAGCTATGATACTACCAGCGCCGCCATAACCTTTGTATTGAAGTATCTTGCTGAACTTCCCCATATTTATGACCAAGTCTACAAAGGTAAATAATAAAATAATAGCGGGGGAGATATATATATAATACTTTTTAATTAAAATATCATGGTTACAGTAGGCACTAGGGGCTAGTCAGGCAATATATTAGCACTTAGCGTTTATCTAGACCGCCTAGGCAGACCTATAAAAACAAAAAAATAATGTATGCGTGTGGGTGTATGTCATATTATATATATATATATATATATATATATATATATATATATATATATATATATATATATATATAAAAAAAAAAATATATATATATATATATATATATATATATATATATATATATATATATATATATATATATATATATATATATACTTTGTATTGAAGTATCTTGCTGAACTTCCCCATATTTATGACCAAGTCTACAAAGGTAAATAATAATAATAATAATGCGGGAGAGATAATATATAATACTTTTTAATTAAATATCATGGTTACAGTAGGCACTAGGGGCTAGTCAGGCAATATATTAGCACTTAGCGTTTATCTAACCGCCTAGGCAGACCTATAAAAACAAAAAAATAATGTATGCGTGTGGGTGTATGTCCACTTAGCGTTTATCTAGACCGCCTAGGCAGACCTATAAAAACAAAAAAATAATGTATGCGTGGGTGTATGTCATATCACTTAGCGTTTATCTGACCGCCTAGGCAGACCTATAAAAAAAAAAAATAATGTATGCGTGTGGTGTATGTCATAT
>NC_044920.1:1172323-1187465 GCF_003576645.1 Ipomoea triloba | reverse complement strand
TATATATATATATATATATATATATATATATATATATATATATATATATATATATATATATAATAAAAAAAATTAACAAGGCTGACTCGTCCGAGTTAACTCGGCCGAGTAGGCCGCCAACTCGGCCTAGTCAGCTGAGTTAGGCGCTAGGTGGCCGCTTAGGGAGCAATTCGCCTCGGTGTAGGGGTGCTAGTGCCTAAGTGGTGCCTAAGCGGCCTAGTCATTCGATTTTTGCAATAGTGGTTATTAGCCAGTTAAAATATGAATATTAAAAGTGTTTGATTTTTTTGCAGAACAAATGGAGATTGCCAAGTCGAAGGGACCAAATGAGAGATTGAGTTGGGAAGACATTCAAAAGATGAAATATTCATGGAATGTAGCATGTGAAGCACTAAGGCTATTCCCACCAGGGCAAGGTGCCTTTAGAGAGGCTGTCACTGATTTTACCTATGCTGGATTTACTATTCCAAAGGGATGGAAGGTTAGTCATCAATTAACCATGGGTTAATGTTCCATTATACCATTAATTAATTTACTACTTCTTGACTTTAACAATAAGTTAAACTTATAACTTTTTGTGAATGACTATTTGTACAGACGTTTTGGTGTGTGTATTCAACACACAAGAACCCCAAATATTTCTCCGAACCAGAGAAGTTTGATCCGTCGAGGTTCGAGGGAAGTGGTCCGGCACCCTTCACCTTTGTGCCGTTTGGGGGCGGGCCGAGAATGTGTCCCGGAAAAGAGTATGCCCGCCTAGAAGTACTTGTGTTCATGCACAACGTTGTCACCAACTTCAAAATGGAAAAATTGGTGCCGAACGAGAAGATTGTCTATCATGCATCGCCGGTTCCGGTCAACGGCCTTCCCGTCAGACTTATACCCCATCACAATTAACTTTTTGATGCACCGCAACATATATATATATATATATATATATATATATATATGTTTAATAAAATTAAACATTTATATTAATCCCTATAAAATATATATGCTATAGGGAATGTTTTATATCAAATTTTTTACGCTCTTTTTTCTATTTAAGACGCTTGTATTTTATTAGGAAAAAGTAAACTTCTAGCAGGACATTAAAGTTTTGGCTACTTTATTTTGTTATACTTGTTGTCATGTTCGAATGGTATACTGAATTTTGTACTTATTGTCATGTTTGAATGGTAGGATACTGAATTTGGTCTTCCACATAGCCACTCAATATAATAATAACTTCCTTTGTTATTTGAATATTTACCTCAAATACTTATTGAAGCTTTTTCTTTTTTTAAACCGACTATAAAACAGTCTTATTTCATTTCATTTTATTTGGTGTGACAACTTTCATAATTACATCTGATGGCATAGGCCCAAACAACCCAATGACGGTGAAGGTGCGAAAGATATGCTAGTGACGAAGTCCACAAATATAACCTTGTCAAAGTAATATTAGAAAAAATATTTTCTTAAAGGTTAACCATCATGTTAGCGATTAACCTAGATTAAAGGTCATTTATTTACCCAAATAAATGATTTTGGCTTATTCATGGGGTCAATTGCAGGCTTTCTTTAGTTGAATGACCCAACTATATTTTTGTATGTGATTTAGTGACCAATTTGACTCTTATTCCAAAACAAAATTAAAAAATAAATATTAATATGTATGTCATTTAAAAGATTCAATTAGACCTTTTAATGATATATATTTTATAGGTTAATTTTATTAGTACAAAAAGAAAAAAAAATGTCAAAATTTAAAAATATAAATTAGTGAGAGAAGTATTAAATTATTAAATTTTAAATTTAAATTCTAAATAATTTAAAAAATTTATCAACCACTCATCTCTCAGTCAATAGAATGAGTTCACAAAATCCTCTTTTATTATAAGTATACCATGGAGGTCGCATATATATAAGGCAAAAGTCAAATTTTAAAAATATATGCCATGAAAAACACATTTTTCCCAGCAATAAATTGTAAATGGCAAAAAAGTGAGACGAAAAGTATTAAATATAAAAAAAACTCCAATTTTAAAATTGCAAGTAAACATCAAAGAAGCAAAGTACACAATGAAAAATATATATAATGGATTAACTTTCAAATAAACAAAAGAAAAACGAGACAGTGTACATGTATAATTTTAAAATTTTCAAGATTATAATTGCATAACAAGCAAATGCTAAAAGTAAAACATATATTATTGCAACGGCTAGACAAAGGGCTTTATTGGATTTGAAAATTGTGGAAGACGATTTCTTGATGGAGACCATGCTAATCTTAAAACGAAGAAGATTAAACGATGAATGATTATATTTCTCGATATGTTGGGACCATGCTGATTTTAAAATAAAGATCGAAGATCAAACAATGGACGATTTTTGGACACACAAAGGCCATACTAATCTTGAATATTTTGATGGGGAATGAGGCGAACGGGGAGGCCTTCAACCGGGGTAGGAGAAGCATGGAACACAATATTCTCATTGGGATTTGCTCTCTGGAGTTTGAACCTTGTGACAACGTTGTACATGAAGACCAACACTTCTAGGCGAGCATACTCTTTTCCCGGGCACATCCTAGGACCTCCTCCAAACGGGGTGAATGTGTAGGGTGCTGGACCGCGCCCCTCGAACCTTGACGGGTCAAACTTTTCAGGATCTGGGAAGTATTTTGGGTTCTTGTGTGTTGAATGCACTGTCCAAAATGTCTGCAAAAAGTTGAATTTATGCATAGTGGACAAAGTGTACATACTTCATAGTTTGATTGAAAAAGCTACTACTGATGCACGAAAATGATTAAGAAAGAGCATTTTTACGTTTCAGATATGAAATATGCAAAATCCTAATATTTGAACTTGTGACCTGACTATAATTATACTATTTGACCACAAGGTCAAACACTCTTTACTTCACTTTGAATACTCCATAAATGTTTGTGCTGAGTACAACCAAGCAAATGGAAATAATTAATTAGATTGGAAATAAGGGTTATTGATGCTAGCATATGAAATTACCTTCCAGCCCTTTGGAATTGTGAAACCTGCAAAGGTACAATCAGTTGTGGTTTCCCTAAAAGCCCCTTGTGCAGGAGGTGTAACCCTAAGTGATTCTCGAGCAACATTCCAAGAATATTTCATCTTCTCAATGTCTTCCCATGTTAGCAACTCGTCTGCCCCTTTTGTCTTTGCAATCTCCATTTGTTCTGTCAAAATAACATGAATTTTAATCCACTAACCAAATAACTCATCCTTTAACCTAAGGGAGTCACTTTTATAACAAATGTATATTTGATGGATTGAATTTGAACTCAATTTTAGACAAGTAATTTAGAAAAGAGTTTGAAAATGAATCAAAACAAGTTATGTGATGTATGTTTACCATGTTCACTATTAACTTTTTTATTCAAAATATCATACTTTATTAGTTATGACAAGTGAATAATTGACAAGTTGACTCGTTTACCCAGCTAATCCACAATGAACAGAGTCACTATATAGAAAATGGGACCTTTCTTTAAGCAGGCCAACCCAATTTGCTGAGTTTTTCACTTAGCCTATCATAATTCTGACCGTCAACCCACCATTAGTCAAGTCATGCATACCAACCTAGCCACTATAAGGCGAGAAATGCTATATATAGAAAATGAAACTTAAAAAAAAAAAAAAAAAGTTTACTCTATTGAATGAGCTTCTCACTGGTCCATCAAAGCCCAACCAGTTACCAACGCTAGCCACTATTGGGTGAGACACACTATAGCAAATGAAACTCATTTTTAAAATAAACTTTCTCTATATAATGCACTTTTCACTAGCCCGTCAAAGGTCAGCCTACCAACTTAGCCACTATAAAGCGAGACACGCTATAGAAAAGAAACTCGTTTTTAAAATATACTAACTCAATTAGACGCGTTTCACTAGCCCATCACATACTAGCCCACTAATTGACCATTAGGTAAGATAGGTTATTAAAAAAAATGAAACCCATTTTAAATCACCCTAACTTAGTTATACTTACTTTTTGATAACAACTTATAACAGATCAATCAAAATGAATGAATTGAATCAGTCCAAAAAAGAAACAACTCTGATCTACTACTAACTAAAAAAAATATCATTTCTTACCATCCAATTTGTATTTGCCACCAATATATACTCATAACTCGCAAGAAAACATTTTTGTAGAAAATTAAAGGTTTAAATAGTAGTATAGTTACCCTTGAGAACTCCATCATAAACATGGGGAAGATCAGCCAGGTGCTTCAACACAAAGGTAACTGCGCTGCTCGTTGTCTCATAGCTCGCCACTAACATCCCAATAATATTATTCGATATCTCCATCTCGCTCAATTCCCTTCCATTCTCGTCCCTCACCAACAACATCTTCGACAACAAATCTCTCCCCGCCGGCGCCGCCGTCTCTTTCCTCTCCTCCGCCGCCAATTCCCTCCGCCGCGCCGTGATGATCCTCATCAGCTCCGCCCTCACCATCCTCCCGCCTTTAATTGCGCGGTTGTACGCCGTCCCCGGGAGGTCTATGGGCACGGAGAACATCCCGTTGGTTACGAGGAGGAAAGGGTCCGACAGTTTTTTGATGTGGTCGGGGTCGGAGATGCTCATGAAGAGGCGGCAGGCGAGGGCGAACGTGTAGTTTTTGGCGAGCGGGAAGACCTTTACGACGTCGTTTGGGTGCCAATCCGCCGCCATGTGTTCCCGCGACAAAGAATCCATCGCGGGAATATACTGTTTTAACGCCTCCGGTTTTAGAATCTCGTGGAGGAATCCTCGCTGGAGGGCAGAAACGTCTTTCAACGAGTTTTCGTAAAACTCCGGGAATAGAAGCGCCTTTTTCATGGATTCCGGCCACCATGACGTCAGCACCTTGCCGTCGTTCGTGAACAAGAACTTGTTCCCCTGGGCCCCACAGAACACCGCCATTTTCTCCCCTAAAATCGACGTCTGGAAAACCTCCGGCGAGTGCTTCTCCATCCTCTCCTTGATGAACCTCTGCGGCCCTAACATGGCGAACTCCACGTTTTCTCCGACCACCGGCCACCCGCCTGAGCCCGGAGGGACGTTCCGGCCGGGCGAACCGCGCTTTCGGAGGATGATGATGAGGGAAAGGGAGAGAGGGAGGAGTGCAAGAGTTAGGAGATAGGTGAGTGAAGCTTCCATAGCTGTTTGGTTTGTTGAGGACTGCAATGTTGTGTGGTTTGGGAAATTCGAGGGGTGGTTTGGGGTATAAATACAAAGTGGAGGGCTTGAGTGAAAGAGACAGGAAAATGAGGGACTTGAGAATAAGACAATGTATAGCATATTAAGAATGTGAGAAGTTTGGGGAAGAGTAGAAATTAGTGGAAGATTATATTAGATCTTCTGTCATGTAGAGACAAGTTTAGGTATTCCATAACTTATACTCTTTTCTATCCCTTCTCAATCAAATTGTATAGCATTTAGCATTTTATTATATAAGTAATTGATATTGTATTTTGTACTATATGCGAAAAGTTATAGCTAATAGTAAAGACGTGACTTTATTTTCTTATACTTGCGTAGGTTGGTGTCATGTTTCGATATAACAATACGCTAGAGACGACTCTTCAAGCTGCCGCCCAAAACATATCTTACTATTATGATTTTTTTTTTATGGTGTTGATATATAATGTGTCAATATAAAACACTATATGAGACAATTGCATCCGAGTTGGTCTAGCAGTTGATTTGGTAACCACAAGATTCCAAGTTTGACTATGCGTGGGAGTCACCTAATTGCCTTCTCGATTTAAGTCGATTAGTTATGGACAACCTAAGTTAGTTTACCTCCTTATTGTACTTTGCCAGCTAGCTAGGATTACAAAGTAAGTTCACTCATATGAGATGGTCTTAATTACATGAGACGCGTAGTATGTACTTTTTAATTAAAATGTAATACTTTTTTATGCACTCATACAATTATTACGTTTTAACTAAAAAGTATTACACGTCTCTGGGTAAAATTGTCTCTCACAAGACTTATATATTCAGCAAGTGAAGTTTTGTTTCTTCGATGGTTTGCTCTTTCCTTTGTATAAAAAATAATAATAATATTTAGTACTCAAAAAATAATAATAATAATAATAATATTAGAAATATGTATAATTTAATTAGGTACAATATATAATCATAGTAAAGCACTTTAAGACATTGTAAAAGCTTTAATGTACAAAGAACCTTTGTCCTCAACCTCAAACAAAAAGCAGTAAAATAACTAAGAAAAGAAACATTCATATCTTAAGAATTGTGTATATTTCTGGGAACTCCCATCCAAAGTTGTTGCGCATCACATTCAAATTAAAATATTTCTATATTTTTCTGGAATTTTCTATATTTAGAGATTGATATAATTATTAATATATGCTATACTTAATATTATTTATTATTGAGCAAATAGTAATATTAGGACTCTTGAATATCTGATCGTTGCATGAAGACTCCTTGAAATAAGGAGAGGCACCAATCTCAAACGAACTTTATGAAGATTTCATAAATTCTTCTTTGTTTTGCTTTGCCTTGTTCATAATTTCTTCTTCTGAATATTATTAAATGTTCTTTAAATTTTTTTTTATTTGTATGAATATATTTTGTTTCATAATTTATAGATCATTTTTTTAATATTGTAATTGCTATAAAATAATATTTTATAAAAATCTTATGTAATAATAATAATAATAATAATAATAATAATAATAATAATAATAATAATAATAATAATAATAATAATAATAATAAATCGTATAGATGACGTTTTATGTAAACTTTCCCATCTTATTATTATTATTATTATTACCATCATAGTTATATATATATATATATATATATATATATATATATATTGTGTTGTCATAAACTCATAATTGACTGAATCATACTCCATGTATATATGATATCCAAAGACAAATATATTTTCTGAATAATTAAGGAAGAAAGAAAAGGGCCCTCTTTAGTAAATAATTCGTCTATTAGTTAATTTTGACTAATTTGATCACTATTAGTTGTTTGAATTGGTTAAAAAAATCAATATAAGTATTTGGTTAATAAGTTGTTTGTAACTCTGATCTTAAATACTAAAATTCAAAATGCTACTTAAAGCAAATTTTTCAATTAGCTTTTTAAGAAAAGAAATTAGAGTTAATTCCATTTTTGGTCCTAGATTTATAGGCGTCATTCCACTTTTAGTCCTTTTTTTTTTTCAAAACATCCCATTTTGGTCCTAGTATTATTGTGGCATGACTATTTTTGGTCCTTTATCAATAAAATCGTTAAAATTCTCATAAATACAAGAGCATTTCGCTTTTCAAATAAGGATTTTTTCAAAAAAGTAAAAATAAAAATATAGTGGATCAACTTACTTTGAAAAAAAGAGATCAAAATGCCCTTGTATTTAACGTCATTTTAACGATTTTGTTGAAGGAAGACCAAAAATGGTCATGCCACAATAATACTAGGACCAAATGTGGATGTTTTAATAAAAAAAGAACTAAAAGTGGACTACCACATATAAATCTAGGACCAAAAATATAATTAACTCAAAGAAATTATACCAAACAGTTATCAGCTAACAGCTAATTTACCAATTAACACCTTTCTACAATCAGCTAATGTTATCAATTAATTATACCTTCTAACACAATTAACTAATAGCTATTTACCAAATAGGTCCTAGTGAAAGAAGAGAAAGACTTTTTTGTGTGTTTTTGTTTTGGTATTGATATGTTTTAGCAATCATGGCTTAAAAAAACTTACCATCGGTGGTTAAAAATTAAGGTTCAAGCCAGCGATTCAATCGATTAAAATTTTCAATCACTTATAAAATAGTTGGTAATATTAATCATCTTGATGGATGGTCAATAATATTGAAAAGTGGTTGTGGAGTGATTTCCACTTTTGGTCCTATTGTTATTATGACATTGCCAATTTTAGTTCACCACATTAATTTCTGTCACATTTTAGCCAGTGTTTTTATGTCATTGTCACTTTTGGTCCGCCGTTACTATTTTCGTGAGTTTGCCGTCAAAGAGAGGGGTATTGTTGTCCTTTCATGATCCATTATAACTGATTGATGGTTTTTATTACTGCAAATGAATTTTTTTACGGGATCCATTATTACTAATTAAAATTTTAACAACTGTCACAGGTGCACGTTACGCGCACCTACCTTGCCCATTTGTTCATGAATAAGCTTAGTTTTATTTAGTTCTTTATTTTTTACTTTTTTTATCTGCTAGAAATTTTTTCCTTTTCTTTTTTCGTCCAATTTTCATCTTCTCTCTTTCTTCTCTTTTCTATTTGGCATTGCAAAAACCACAAAAAAATCAACACTATTGAGGATGCTCTTAAAAAGTTTTTGATTGCTTAATGTACATACTTATTAACTCTCAATTATTTATTTTTCACTTCATTTCTTCTAAGCTTCAAGAGGCTCTATTTATAAAGTTGGAGTGCTACTAAAAATTTAAATACACTTTAAAAATGTATCTCTTGGTGGTCGACATGATGGTATGTGTCTAAAGGTTGTCTATCTTGTTCTTTTACGATACATGTCATTGACTCTTGGATATTAGCCAATATCTATTTAGAACAAAGTGTTATTTTGTCCCAAAAATAACTTTACAATTTTTCAAAACTTATTTTAATGGATGTGCCTAACAACTCTTTTTTCTATAAAGACATTCATTGCTCATATTGAATCTTTGGTATGTACTTCATTTTGGTAGAACTTGAATGTGATGCCCTAAGAATGTTTATAGTACCCTGACTTAGACAATTTTTTATTTAATTTTTTAATATTTCAGTTGTTGGATGACAAAACATCTACGAAAAGATCACAACACGTGAATTACAAGGTTTGCAATTGGCTAGTACTTTTATTGAGCTAAGTTGATAGATTTGCTGGACTTGTTCTTCCTTTTGAAGGTTTTCAATAGATCTATCAAGGTCCGCTAGCTAGCACTAGTTCAAAAATAATTATATATATAAGACTATTTGCGCCCAGAGTTGAAACACCGGACGCCTAAAGTGGCGCGATGACATTTTTGTAATTAAAATTTTACTATTTAATTTCTTTTTTATTTATTTAATATAGGAGCATCTGCATCCGAAGTTAGAACTTCGGACGCAGATGGTATAACGCGTGTGACCATTTGCGTCCGAAGTGGAAACTTCGATCAGACGCAATGATTAGGGTTAATTTACCCATTCAAATCTGGAAATATCACTTCCTCATATCTCCACGCGACTTCTTCCTCACGCCAACGCACAGATCTCCTCGTCGGTCTCGTCTCCTCGCCGCCGTCGACAAACATATCCAGCTTTCCGTCGCCGCTTGCCGCTGCATAGCCGAGACCAACGCCGATCTACTTCGTTGAGATCTTCACAGCCAACGCGGTGTTATTTGTTTCTGTATTGAGCTTATGTTTTTACTTATTTGCTACTAATTTTCCTGACATTTACGGGAGGTGGTGGGTTCGAGCCTCAGTAGAGGCAATACTAACTCTTGTGCTTCAATAGGTTGAGAAAGTAGTTATGAACAAATACTGCATTGTAATAGAGTTACTAGTATTCAAAAAAAAAAAAAATTTCCTGACATTTACTGATATTAATTGTTTAAATGTTTAAGTAAAATCATAACATAAGTTGCGTTAAGGTTTAATGTTTATTCACCTGTAAGTGTTAGGATCATCAAAATGACTTTTGCTGAAGTATAGATTTGCGGCACAATAATTTGTTGTTTATGGAATTTTATGAATAAGATATGCTAGATAAACATCGAACCAATAAACTAAATCCAATTTTGACCTTTACAAATTGTCTTATCAAATGTAATACATGCAATAGAAATTTTGAAATTCTAAAATCCTTAACTTTACACATTATTATAAACATCATTAAAATCTAAAGAACATTTTATATATATATATATATATATATATATATATATATATATGGACCGGGTACAATTGATGTGACATTCTAATTTTTCTCTATAACTTGGTCCCAATATGATTTTTCTAGCTCCTGATCGAGATGATACATATATATGTAGTGGGGATGGGCCCTTGTACTTCAATTCCCGGAAGAAGAAACCAAATGTGTCTTCATCATTAGCTTGTGAAGGTTCCTAGCCTTGAGTTGTGACTTTGTTGCCTCACTAAAACACTACATACGTTTTCAAATGATTCTCTTCTCCCTTTATGCACCAACCTCTAATTTTAGGCAAAGAAAGGACTTTTATGTCTTGCTGATTTTGACTTGAGTCATGTGTTTTTTTTTTCCTACCAATTTAATATATATTTTATCAATCTTCTGTCTGTTGTCAATCAATAATATTACGATTACTCACATTTTTTACTCTATTTTTTATTTCTTTGATGATGTATCACATCGAGACTAATTCTAATTGTGTTGGGTAGAACTTCAAAAACAATGCACAACTAATCATATACGGAGTACTTACTAATTTCTCAAAATCAATATATATAACACTAACATTGCAAAATACCAGTCTTAATCCAATGTTCATGAAATTCAGTAACACTACAAATACCCTAAATCTATACAAAAAGTTCAATAGTAACACTTGCACAAATCTTAATTAACTCGTACAACCTCAACCAAATTGACTATATTACAAAATTGTTACGACTTTTTATTTCGAAGAGGGAGGAAGGAGCAACCCGCGATCACTAGCTAATCCTCACTGTATTCATGGTGCCAAGAAGGCCAAGCTCTTCTTCACAGAGATGTCTTTGAGTGCTCTCTGGTGTAGAATTGAAGTGCCAAATATCCTCATGTCTTGTTATAAGCTCCTTTTGCAATGGTTCAGCCGCCTTATAATCAACCTCATAGTGAAAAAAGTTTAAATCTTATCAATTCAATAAAACTCTTCACCAGTAAATAAATAAATAAATTACACTTTTAAAAAATGAATAGATTTAAGGTGGGTACGATGCATGTTTTTGGTCACTTTCCAAATTCCGAGATAAGAGTCAATGCACATGATGATTGTACAAAATGACAGCATTAAAAACTTGGAAAATTCTAACTATCTTTGTATCCGTTGGCCTGTTCCCCGTTCACTGCGGCGATTGATTAGAGACTTGAGATTATGGAATAACATCAATTTTTATTTCCACTTTTGACCTTTGTAGACTTGTAATTGTATGAATAATTATCTTATCAACTCTTTCATACTACTGAATTGATCAACAACTTTTTAAATATCTCGATATTTATAAATTGGCCAAATTTAATTCAGAACGTAATACTCACTTTTACCAAATATACCTTCTGTTTCGAATCAGGATATTCAAGATATTTTGAACTAAATTTGATTGATTTGAAAAATAAAAATAAAAATCAGAGGTTAGAAGTGGTTATACTGATCATCAAGAAGTAAAAATGGTACTATAGTTGACAAATGTGATATAAAAGTAGTAAATTTCTTAAATCGTAATGATTAAAAAGTAGTAAAGCTTTGCATAAAGTAATTTGTTTAAAGAAAAAAAAAACTACAAATTTGACCTCCCTCCCCCGTCTAAAGGGATTGGTCTGTTCTTGTTGTTGCAAACCGAGTCGTATGGAGTACAATAATTATTGCGTGGACCGTAGTTTACAGTAAAAACGATGTCGTTTTGCGCAAATTTTTTTTACGTGACTTGCTGCAACATAAATTTTTATAATTTATAATGTATATTCTAAAGTATAATGTACATTATATTATTCAATTCTAACACATAAAGTACATTATCTTTACCCCAGAAGTTTTATTATTATAACACATAATGTATATTATTCTAACACATAAAGTATATTATTTTAACTCATAAAATTCAATGACGTCGTTTTAGACTGTAATCCACACAGTTGTATGGACCATTTGCCTATGGAATAGATTTTTGTAGTTTCTTTTACCTTCAATCTTTTATCAATGTATAAAAAATGTTAAGAATTTGAAACTGAATATAAAATATGTTAAGAATTTGAAACTCAAATATAAAAGAGATAATGATTATTAAAAGTAGTAGTTGAATGAGATTAATTAAGCAACCTAAGTGGGTCTCTTTTCTTCTCTATTGCTTCAGTCTTCTGGAAAATTAGTAGACCCTTTCTGTAATCCACACACTAGTTAATTAGCTACAAAAACTTAGATAAGCACATGCAAATAATTGATTGGAAACGCACACCTCATCAACCAATTCAAACTAGTTTCATAAGTCTTACTTTGCTAGCATAACCTCAAAGTGTACGGTTGAACATGCATGAAAACTTGTAGGCCAGTTGATGTGCATCTCGCAATTTACCTTTATCTATCAATCTTTAAAGTAAGAGCGATGAAAGAGTCATAAGTTTGGGTTCCAAACTTATTAAATACTGTAATTGATTGGAAGCCTTGGTGTGGTGGATGAAAAGTCTCCCTCAAGACTTGCTTCTACCAATATCCAGAGCAATGGCTACGAGAACATGTAAACCAGTTAAGACAAGTCCCGCAATTTACTTTATTTACCAATCTCCAGAGCAAGAGCGACGAAAGAGCCTTCAGCTCATTAGTCTAGCAGATGAGAAGTTTCACTCCAAACTTGCTTCTAGCAACAGGCTAGGTGGGGATTTGCTTCTTGTTACAAATATTAGGGATTTGGGTTAGGCTCATTATAGGCAAAAAGGATGTAGTACAACAAAATCAACACATTTAAGACTTGTTTCCAACAGTAAGGTGAGAATTTGAGGGGTAACGAAGTCGGGAAATTTGAATTATAAAAAAATAATTGATTGGAAAATTGGGGTCAGTTAGTCAGCTCTAGCCCCACCAAACAAGGCCAAAACATGTGTTGGGACCCACTCGCTCTACATACATTCCATTCTTGAAATAATATATATAGTTGCATTTGTTGAACTAAAAAACATTTCTCAAATGCAAACTTAAACCACAGCACCCATCACCACTACACCTTCCACACCAAACATCATCTATCCATCCATCCACCCATCCATCTATCCATCTCCCATTGTTCATCCAATTCCCAATACACTAATGGCCAAAGATGATCAAGACTTCAGCTTCCCAGCCACCGTAGAAACCCCACCGCCGCCGCGTTTTCTCGAACTGCCGCCGGTTTGGTGGCGGACATCGGCGGCCTCCCACCGTGAGAGCCCCAAGAAAGGAGAAGATGATGATAACTTCTGCTATTTCTCTTCATTGTCAAAGGAGGCCACTCATGCCCAAAGAAGGAGCTTTTCTTGCATAGAAGGAAGAACAAAGAGGAGAGATGAAGAAGAAGAAGAGGAGGAGAAGATGGACATGTTATGGGAGGATTTCAATGAAGAGTACAAGAGAAGTAGAGATTTGAAATTTGTGCAGTCCTTGAAGCTCACCAAAGCTGTGAAGAGGCCAAGAATGGTGGTTGTTATGAAGGTGTTGAAGAAGGTGTTCTTGCTTCATCATTCTCACCATTCAATTTTCAAGAAACATCCATAATCTCTTGTTGTGTTATTTTGTCTTCTTTTGATTCTAATGCACATAATTTTTGTTTTTTATCCAAAATTTTCCAACCTATAAACCTTCAATTACCCCTACCCCTACCCCTTCCCCCTTCCCCCCCTCCACTAGAAGAAAAATCAATTTTACCACTAAAAAGGGATTATAAGTAAAACATGCCTCTCATACCTAAAAGTTTCGAGTTCGATTCTTACCGATACTTTTTTATTCAAGCTCGTTGCACAGGGTCTTCTTAGTACGGTTTACATCTTCTGGTTTGTGAATTATTATACATAACCCGGGTTTATCCAATGTACACATTAGAGAGTGACTACTGATTTTTCTTGTCATAAAAAAAATTAAATTAAATTTAAGAATTAGTAAGTAAATTAGAAATTCATATTTAATTTACCATTTTTGTAGGTAAAAAACATTGAAATATGTAATTATTTAAGTAAAAACAATTTAATTCGTTGTTGAATGGTAGATATTTTTTTTATTTTATTTTGTTACAGTGGTCCCTTACTTTCTTTTGGGGGTACGAAGATGGGATTGACAAATGACAATCAAACTCAATGCACTACGCTACTGAAGAGGTTCTTGATGTATAAGTCGACTTAAAATTTATCCTTATTTTTAAAATTGGCTCAGATCCGTTAGAATTAACATAATTTGGGTCATACAAATTAACTAAAGACCAATTCATAATAATAACTATGACTCAAATTATGTTGACCCAACCCGTCTCACAAATTAAGACCCGTGAAACGGTGTCACACAAGTTTTTGCCTTTAAAATTTCATAGTTTAGGGAAAGGAAAAAAAAACGAATATATAAGGTGGGACTAGAATATATTCATAACAAGCAAATTGGTTGAATGACTTATGAAGTGAAATGAGGAAGTTAGCCACTCAATTCTTGGTTGGTTTGTTTCATTGTTTAGCATGCAAAGATCATAAAACGACTAGAGAAGATTTGCTCACAAAAGCAAAAAACTTACGCCCCGAGGACCCCACATCCTGCTCCAATAGGACCGTAGAAGGGAAAGTCACAGTAACTCAGTGGCTTATATGGTGAGAGGATCAGTGTCAGATGCTCACAAAAAGTCACTCCTACAAGAGAGTGAATTGAAACTCCTACATTGTAGTTGTCAAGGCCCGACCTAAATACATCGATTAGAGAAGAATTTTTAAATGGTATGATGTAATGTTTACGATAGGAACGAGAATGGTGCCAATTGCCAACCAAAGAGATCTTTTGTTTTTTTTCAAACATTTTTCCCCTTTTAATTAGAGTTTTAAAAGGAATATAATTTCAATTTATTTGCATATAATGGTTAAAATAGATAAATATAAATGTAATGAACACTTCACAAGTCAATATATACAAAGAAATTTGAATTTTTCTATACTACCTATAATAAGGTTGAAAGCTATGTGTCATCCACTGGCTACAAGCTAGCTAGCTGTTTTGATTAGTTGTGTGCAAGTTAAAGTTTGCTGTCATTTGAGAATTAGCTCAAGTACATACAAGTGTATTAATAACTTGTATGTATTATATATGTATCAATTAATTTCATGAATGTGCTTATTGCCTAATCTCTTTTTTTTTTTTTTTTTTTTTTTTATTCGGTTTTTTTTTT
>NC_044920.1:1154687-1172106 GCF_003576645.1 Ipomoea triloba | reverse complement strand
TTTTTTTTTTTTTTTTTTTTTTTTTGTATTCGGTATTTTTAAACTAATATAGGTATGAGTTAAGTCGCCTTTAGGGCTGTTAACGAACCGAACATAAACGAACGAAAGCTGTTCGTGTTCGTTTGTTAAGGATTTTGGAGTGTTCGTGTTCGTTTGTTAAGGTTTTTGAAAATCCTGTTCGTGTTTGTTTGTTAAGCGTTCGTTAGTGTTCGTTAACGTTCACTAACACGTTCACGAACGTGTTCGTTAACGTTAACGAACACGTTCCCGAACATGTTCGCGAACGTTAACAAACATGTTCATTTACGTTCATGAACACGTTAGTGAACACTTAATAACCAAACACATGCACATGTTTATGAACACAATTTGTTCGTGAACAATAAATAATCTACGTTCACGAACAATTATATATATTTGTAAACATGTTCGCAAACATTATTAAACGAACACTAAACGAGCTTGTTCGCGAACATTACTAAACGAACACAAACGAACTTGTTTACGAACATTACTAAACGAACACAAACGAGCTTGTTCGCGAACACTTAGCAAACGAGCTTAACACTGTTCAGACTTTGGTTTTTTAAACTAATATAGGTATGAGTTAAGTCGCTTTAGGGCTGTTAACGAACCGAACATAACGAACGAAAGCTGTTCGTGTTCGTTTGTTAAGGATTTTGGAGTGTTCGTGTTCGTTTGTTAAGGTTTTTGAAAATCCTGTTCGTTTGTTTGTTAAGCGTTCGTTAGTGTTCGTTAACGTTCACGAACACGTTCACGAACGTGTTCGTTAACGTTAACGAACAAGTTCCGAACACGCAACGTTAACAAAACATGTTCATTTACGTTCATGAACACGTTAGTGAACACTTAATAACCAAACACTGCACATGTTCATGAACACAATTTGTTCGTGAACAATAAATAATCTACGTTCACGAACAATTATATATATTTGTAAACATGTTCGCAAACATTATTAAACGAACACTAAACGAGCTTGTTCGCGAACATTACTAAACGAACACAAACGAACTTGTTTACGAACACTACTAAACGAACACAAACGAGCTTGTTCGCGAACACTTAGCAAACGAGCTTAACACTGTTCAGACTTTGTTCGTTTATTAATCGAGCTCTAAATTTTGTTTGTTAATGTTGTTCGTTTATTAATCGAGCTCTAAATTTTGTTTGTTAATGTTCGTTTACCTTAACAAACGAACATAAACGAACGCTTACCGAGCTCGAACACGAGTAGTTTGTCGAAAGCTCTGTTCGCTAACTGTCCTAGTCGCCTTCAGCATGTTGACTTTGACTCTTCAAAAAGTCTAGCCTAAACTTTTATTTTTATTTTTTGACATCATTCACTCATGTATAAGAATCGATCTTTTGACATTGCAGTTTCATAACTTCTTCTTTTTTTTTTTTTTTTTTGTTTACATTTTATTAAAGAGTAATATCAAGCCTACTTTTTTTTTCTATAATATTTGTTACTGCCTATTAACGTGATAAATGCAATGCAAATTAACATAGAAAAAAGGAGTCACCCAAAAAAAGTCACGATTTTTTTAATGTGTCTTGTTTGAGACAATGCATATAATGTGTGTAATTATGTAACCCCCCCCCCCTCCCTCCCTCCCTCCCTCTTCCCTTTTTTAATTTACAAACTTGATATGAAATTATTACAGCTAATTTAACATTCAATCATTCAAAATTAAGTAATTAATTTAAAAGTTTAAACTGAATGTAGAGACAATTTAAATTATATAAATTTGATTTTAAATTATCCAAATGTTGTTAATGGTTAAACTCAATTGATATATCAATACATTAATTGATTAAAACTCAATTTTAAACAATTAAATCCTTAATATTGCAATATCATATTATATAACATTGAAGTTATCTCAACACCGAATTATGTATTTATTGTCAATTTACGTAAAAGTTTTTAAAAATTAGATGATGTGTATAATAATAATTCATATTGTACTTGGCTTGGCCTAGACATGGTATTCCCGCCCCTTAATAAAAATTTTCTAGGTCCGCCCCTGATTCCATACCTCGTTTCTAAAATTGAAAGAGACGAATATTCTTTGTCCCTCCCCGCGGTTGCGAAAAGGAAAAAGATTGATTTTTTTTTCCCGAAATTGTCCCTCCCTCCAGCTATTTCCTCTTGTAGCATGAAGGTTTTGGGGGTAAAAGGAACCAAGGTAAGCTATCAAAATAACTCACGTAATGTACCAATCCTTAAACCTAGGACCAAAGTTACGAGAATTTATCAAAAACCCGACAACTAGACACACAAAGTGCCTCTTTTCAAGCGGAAAAGCACAAATTCTATCTGTATGCATCGCATCTCTTGCCTTTCCCCTCACAACTCCTCCCATCCTTCTTTCACTGAAAATCATATCTCAAACTTTAGACCCAAACTTTTTCCAATTTTACCATCGATATGATGAGAATTTAACCCAACAATTTAGAACAGTTGGTTGGTTGATTGTTAATACAGGCATACAACTGTAGAGTCGAAGGGTCGACTCTTGTATGTGTGCTCGTGTTAAAAGGTTTTGGGTTTAGCTTTCATCGAGTAAGGGTCAACCTGGAATGAATTCGAATTGAGGTAGGGATACTAGATACTATAATACTATATATATACATATTTAAATTCTAGGGGGGAAACTAAAGGGTTTGCGTGACTTAACTTCTTAGAGATTCAACTTTTGCTTAATTTATTATTTTTCATCAGCCTAAAGTTTTCTTTACAGAGCCTTGTCCAGAAAGCATGATTCACTTTCATCGCCTATTTAGAGGCGAGGAATTGATACTATACCCAGAGATGTGTTGTGTTCTTTATTTTTGTGATGACAATGTTGTCATGAAATAAGATACCCCCACCCCCACCATCACAATCACCAACACCCTCTCCTTCACCTCACCAAACAGAGAATTCAAATAGGAATTATGGGAATAATGGGAATTCTGACCTGTCTTCCACCATTTCAGATGAGAGGAGCCATGGATGGTGAAGCTGTGGCAGCCTTTGCCTCGTTAGGGGCCGATATCAGAAGCCTGCAGAGATCACTGGAGGAGAACGAGCTGTCGCTTCAATGGTGCAATGAAGCGGTGGCTCTGCTGAAGAAGATGCATGCGATGCTTGTCGTTTTGTTTGAGAACGCGAAACCGCCTTTGTCATGGAGTGGCATGAGCAGCAATCATTTGGATGAGTACATGGATGAGAGCTTGGACATCTTGGAGCTCTGCAACATGCTGAAATCTGCAGCATCTGGTATCGACAGGTATTGCCTCATGATCGGTTTTGCACTTAAGGATATGCAGAGTGGTGAGGATGATTCCCTTTCCCTGCACGAAATTCAGAAACCGGAACTGGGTAGCAACAAAGTCAGTGAAATTGAGAGGTGGAGAAACATCAACATGCATAATCCTGGAATAACTAAACTAAAGTTCAAAGATAGTTCATTCAGCGTTATATACGCGCTCAGATCAGCCATGAATATCATCTCTTTGATCCTTCTCTATGCATTTCGCTGTCCTATTCCTAAGGAACATGAAAAGCTGCATTGCCTCAACCCTCAACTGAAACCTTTCATGGACTCTGTAAAAGATCTCACCTCGTGTTTCGAGCAAAAACGCCAAATGCCTGCAGAAAATCTGAGGGCGGGGTTTCTGGAGTATGATTTGATGGAGAAAGCTGTTGATGAACTCAGAGCTCAGCTTAATAAGGAGATGGCTGCAGAAGAAGAGAACTTACAGGCAAGCAGAAGGTTGGTAGAGCAGAAATCTATGGCTCTGAAAGCTGGTTTGATGGTGTTTCAATCAGAAATCATTCAGCTTTTTGAGGCAGCAGTCAGGGGAAGAAACAAGTTGATTCAGATGATCATGAAAAAATAATGCAGCTTAGATTGCTTTCAAATTTGAATGTCCATTTTGTTCAAAAGATACAAAATCAGACATGCCAAGGAAAATAAACCATACATTCAGAGATTCTCTGTAGTCTGTATGGATTTCGTTGTGGAAATTTTCTCGTAATTTTGTGTGAGTGATTTTGATTGCTATTCTCTCCTTCTGTCAATTTTGTTTAAAAACCTCCCCTTTCTGTGTGGTGAAACTTACTCAACCATATTTCTACATATATGACAGATTATGGGACTGTACATATGCTGCATAACTATAAACAATAAGCATTAGCATTACAAGGTGACAGCAATCTGTAATGAAAACAGGTAAAGATTTCCTTCCAAATTAAAAGGCACCAGAAAATTCAATGCAGAAACACCAATTCAAAAGACAAAACAACACCAGATTTCCGAACTAACAAGGTGATATTTCTGGCACGTTTAGTTCAGTGAATGACATGAGATACAAAAGGAGATAGTTCTCGACTTCATAAAAGCAGAGTAGAAAACGCCATCAAAATTAATAAAGGAACAGTTCATTCGGCACCCGGTTTGTACAGGAAAGAATACATTCTATACCTGGAACTATCACATTTATAAATACATGTGAGGGTACAGGGGCGCTTCACCTTGCAAGCAGAAGGCAATGGATGAAACTCTAACGCTAGAATGGAGCTCCAGAGCGAACCAGCCAAGTCAGTACAAGTCACAGTACAAACTTGTCTAAGTACAGCTGGACAAGGAACCCTTTCCAGAGAAGATTGCCAACATACAATGAAGTATTTCACATAATTGCAACTTTGTAGCGTGTTGGTGAATTGTATCAACTGGAAGCAATCCCCGTTATAGCGTCATTATGAATACAACACAGAAAATGAACTATCCACCAAAACCTTGTGTATTTCCCAAGTCTACTCTGTCTCAAGTTGGGAGATAATCTTCCTCCTTTCCTCTGATCGGTGATGGAATAATTTAGCTATCTTTCGCCTCTCACAGTCCTACAGAAAAAAGCACAGATTTAACATAATTAAATCTTTTGATAAAATTCACTAGCAAATTGTGCAAGAGTTTAGAAGCACTATTCACAGGTGTCACCTTGAACATATTGAGATAAAAAGGTTTCTCAGGGTTCATCCTTCTTAGTTTGAAGTATGTATATGCAAAACTCAGCTGATCACGAGGGGTAAACCGGTCAACCTCATTGAACCAAAGGCATGAAAATAAGTTTGACATAGGTGTGTGAGCTCTCAAAATAAAAGAACCTTCAGGTACATCTGTCAAAATAACAAATGTTAATTTTTCAAGGAGTATGACAAAGTTAAAGATGCAAAATTGAAACATACTAATACATACTGCTAGGAAGTAGCTTCTCAGGATCTAAAGCATCAAATCGTTTTAAGCCATCAGCCCGGTAGAACTCAAATTGCTCATCTATGACTGTATGATTGTACTTGTTAAGTTTCTTGTTTTGAGCCACTTCTTCCCAAACACAGTGCCGATCATAGTGATTGGAAATAGCATATTCATGACCCTTCCGCCAAAGAAAATATTCCAATATAAGAACAGGGTCAAGCTGCAGTCGCAACTTGCTATCCAACCAAATTGAATACCTGAGTATTTTGAAAATAGAATACATAGAACAAGGAAATTAGCATCTCTCTTTCACAACAGGCATGCATGGTGTAAAAAGAATCCATAAAAGATCCAACCGTGGCATTATTGAAATAATAAGAACAATTCTATGGCCCCTCAAATGGACTCAGTTCTTTCCCAAATGAATACTGGAGTTCTTGGCAGATTTTTTAGACTTGGAATAATATTCAATTTGAGATACAGAGTAATAGGACAAAAGAGGAAACTCTACAGGTATCTAGAACCAATTACGGCAATTAGTAACATTTTCTTACCTGGCTGAAGTAAAAAGTCTATGCGACAAAAACTTTGGTATCTTTCCCACTCTCCGCATATCATCGTAAGGCAAATTTTTCACCACCACAATTTTCCATAAACCAATAAAGCCCATGCTATCCAGCATCTGGCCTTCTGAAGAAAGGGTCTGTATAGTAACTTCATCCACAAACATAACAAAGCAAACATTTTTCCTTGAAAAACGAGAAACCTGAAGAAGTAAAATGAAAAAGAAAGTTACTTCTATACTTGCTCGAGTGTACTAAATTAATGTACTGTAATAATAATACATGAAAGCTCAGAACAGAAATAGAACATGGAGACACTACTCTCAAAAATAAGTGCATTCTTTTACTTGTCTCATATGCATATCACACTGATGTATTCATAAAAGCTATTTATAATTTATTTTCAATATATTTTCGCAAAAAGATGCAAAAGGTTCAAGCTTTGATATAAAGCCAAACTCTTATGAAGTTTGAATGCAAATTATTTTTTTAAGACCCTATGACTGTGTGTGATTCACTTCTCATTCTCATTCTTCTGGAAGGGCAGGACACAGATTGAGAGATGGGGCACTAATACAATGAGCAAGTATTTGGAAAAGCATGTGTGTGCTAATTCAAACACAAGCCAGTAACACAATTTATTGAAAGTATCATCAACCTCAAGCATTTTAGAAGTGGACAAATCCAATCAAATAAAAAGCATTTAAAATAAGCACAAAAAAATTGAAATGTGGGAAAAGTAACTTTATAGGTACCAGTTTGCCTACTGGCATCCTCAAGCGATCTGAATTTCCAAATATACATGAAACAACAGCAATGTGGCAACTGCTAATGTATTTTGCATCATCATCTGCCAAGTCAAAGCCTGTAGATGGAGCTCCTTCAGGACCTTTGACAAAGCCACAGTTTATTTTCTGATCTTGTGCAAGAAAAGATTCTTCTCTTTCTTCTAGAGACTGATGCCCAGCAAATCTTGGTTCCCAGTTTTCAACTTCAACAGGCTTATGTTCTCTTTCAGTATACTGCAAGGAAAATCTTGCAAATTTTCGGCTTTCTAAAGGTTCTACAAGCAGTTCAGTAGAATTCAAAAGTTTCATCTCACAGGGGCCTGTAAATAGAATGCACAAAGTTTGAATACAATGAGTTGGACCCAATGCATGAGGTTCCTACCTCACAGAGGTCACCAAGGAAGATGTACACAATGTTAACCCAATTTTTAGAGAGGTTATCACAACAGCACTAGAATGATAATCTAACAGTAAACAGGTGAGCACTTGGCCATTACACCAAGCCCAACCTTCATAAAACAATACCATGCATATATGTTCCAAAATTTAAATTGAGACACTTTACCATGAACAGCAGTAATAGCACATTCAAAGGTTGAAAAGCTCTCCTAAGGGCATAGGGAAACCAATTCCATGAGAGGCTGCACAACACTAAATTACTCTAGCTCTAAAACAATGAAGTGTTGCTTATTGGGCTGCAACTTCTTGATATTTAGATATTTCTGATACTTTGCCACTAGCATGTACACTTATTTCCATTTGAAGGTAGTTTCACAGAGTTTATTAGTATTATTTAGGTACAGAAATGCAAATAAAGGTAGGTTATGTAACCACATGAGGCTGATAGAATCCAAAACAAATAGCACATACAAATACAAGAAAAGGAAAATGCTACTAAACTTACGCCGCTTTGACTTCTTCCTTGAAGCCAGCCGCTTTTCAGATGTAGACCTTCTTCCAGAGTGTCTATCATTTCTTGCATTCAAATTACCTTTAGAATGTTGAGTGCTTGAAATGAGTTCACCTTTACCAACCTCTACGGCACTATTTTTGTTCTTGGCCCCATCATCATGTATATCAAAAGGATGTATTTCATCTCTGTCAACAGCTCCAGGATGGTCCTCATCTTCATGGCCCACCTCATCATATCCTTCTGCATTCGTATCATCTAAATCAATGCCATCATCATATGCATCATCAATGTCTACAGTCTCAGTCTTCTTTCCCTTATCAGAATCAGATGGATGGTTGTTCTTAGCACTATATCCCTGTTGTGATTGTCCAATATTGTTCAAAGAGGCCTGATATTCAGCTTCATATGCTTTCAGTTCATCACGCCCGGATTCACCATATAAACCTTTGCCCCTATAATCCAAACCTCTATGAGATTCAGTACTTGAAGATTTCTTATCAGTATTCTTGCCCTTTGGAGGAGAATGGAGTTTATCCAAAGAACCATCAAGACTCCTCTCCAACTCCTCTTCGCTGTAACTATCATCTCTGGTTCTGTCATCCCTGTCCCAACCCCGGGAATCCCTGCCATGTTGAACCGATCCATGTCCAAAATGGACTTTTTGTCTTCGTATTCTTGTCACATTAGTAAGAAAATCGGTATCATTTTCAATGTCAGCATCCTGTGCATGACTATTATCAAATTCTGCAACAACAAAGAAAGAGAACATCTTATAGATCATAACCTGGTGAGCACTTCTCATTACCAAGAAAACTAGAATTACATGCTGTTTAAACAGATTATGATTATCATAATCAGATAAAGAGTTGCATTCAATTATTAGTAAATTTTAGTAATAGATCCTTAACCTGGCTCAAATAAACAAGCTTTATTAATTTCCATTTCTCTTTTAAATGATTCAATTAATTAAGAAAAGCTCAATCCACTTAACCTAAATGTAATTATCCACAAACTAACGACATTAAACATAAGGTTCTGCACTATGAATCAAGCAGCAAGCTTCACTCTACTTATCAAAAAAATCAAGTAGCAAACTCGTACAATACACTGAAGGCTCCGTATATTTGAGTATGGATGTGCATATACCTTTATTTTGGGAAGTGAAGTATAGAAAAGCGATGACGGAGACGACAAAGCAGAGGGAGAGGATGACAATGATACCGCCGACCGAGATTTTGTTGCTCTTAAGCCGGCGGTGGTGGCCATGGAGAAGCCGCGATTGCTGCTGCTGCTGCTGCTTGTGCGCAGAGGACCGAACCGCAATCGACACGTGATTCGACGCGACGCCGTTCCTAGCTAATCCTCCTCCGCCGCCATTACTGTAACCAGATTGCCTGTACTGAGCCATTCGATGATTGCGCAGTACGCTAACACTGCAAAGATACTACTGTGTGCACATGTGTTTGAATAGGCGTAGTTGTATCACTGGGGATTCAGATGCGGAGTAGAGTTTACCGGCGACTTTTGGGAGATTTCTGAGCCGCCGGGAAATGAATCGCGGAGACGGAGACGGGAGAGGGTCGGCGATTTTGCTTGGACTTCGTGTGTAGTTACCAAACCACCCTTGATTTTGTTTATGATAATAATATAATACGGAGTATTGTTTTTTAATACTAAATGGCTTCTTATTTTTATTTTATTTTATTTTTAATAACCCAAAGATCCAAACCCCCAATGTTGAACGTGTTAGCTGTTAGGACTCTACAGTCCTGCTGTGTTATGTCTCTAATTGTAATCTCAGTATATATCATTTTGTATTCTATTCATGTTTATTTTGAGTTTTACTGACTCGGTTACAATGTAGTATTCTATTCATGTTAACGTAATACAAATTATACGTTTTTATTGTGAATTTTTCTCGTTACCCAAAAATAATAATAAACACAATAATTAAAATCTATTACGGAGTATAATTTAACACATTAATAAATGAATGTTAAAAAGTAATTTTTATAAATGAATATTGAATGAATTGTAATATTGAATGACTCAAATCTCATTTCTGGAGTCGCATGTTGTTGACTCCCATCATCTATTGCTTTATTAATTTTTATGTAATTAATAATTTTAATTTTATAATTATAATATTATTCACTTCTAAAATAAAAGTAAATTTAAATAAGGAAATGACTGGTTTACAATGTAGTAAATAAGGAAATGACTCGTTTACAATGTAGTAAATGTTCATAGCTACTTTCAGAGTCAATAAGTTCCACGGGTGTTTGGTTATTGGCTTATAAGCCAAATTTTAGCTTATTTGACTAAGTTTAACTTTTTGACCAACCAATAAGGTATTTTGAAGTGTTTGGTAAATGACTTATTGGTCTTGGCTTATTGGGCCAATAAGCTGAAAATTGAAAAGCTAATGAATGTAGCTTTTTGTATCAACTGGTTGAGAACAATGGGTATATTGACTATTTTATCCTTTGAAATCAAATTTACTTTTAAATGGGTGGTGTGTTTGTTATTTTATAATAATAATAATAATAATAATAATACCCTTAAATGTCATTTTACATTCAATCAACTACTAGTAAACAGCTAATACAACCAGCTGGTCAAACCAGTTAACGCAATCAGCCATCAAACACCCCCTAAGGCACCTACTCCCATCATCCATGTAAGAGTGTAAACTGGGACATTGGGTGCCATTAGACCACAAGGTCTTTGGCTACTCCATTTAAAATATAATTTCATAAATTAAAATTCTCTTTTCAAATCATAATACAAATATGGTAAAATTATATTTTGACGATAGTAAAATGCATGAATAGAAATTACATGATATATATTTATCTGCAAATTATACTATGGATCATGGTCATAGCTGATACTGCAGTTGTGTTGAATTGATACTGCAATTGTGTTGAACTGATATTGCAGTTGTGTTAAAAGGGAACTGCAGTTGCGCGGAACACAGATCGTTTCATCCATTCAACACACTGCAGTATCAGTTCAACACAACTGTAGTATCAGTTCAACACAATTGCAGTTCCAGACCGATGAAACGACATATGTTCCGCTACACCCTCGCTTTCCCCCTCCTCATTTACTCCATCTGGGCACTCCATAACGGAAGTAACAGCTCTCCTGTCACCATGATTACCCACATTTAATGCTGAACGAATACAATCATTCCCAATTAAATGTGAGTTTTGAATGCCATTATGAGTAGCCGTTACACTTTTCTCCCCAACGGTCGCCGGTTCCTCCTCCACCGACGATGGGTCCAGCACCACCCACCGGTTCACCGGCGCAGACGTCACCCTCCAGCCTCCCGCCCTCAGCCATGCTCCAAACAACTTATCTCTCCCCTTCACCGGCTGCTCCAACACATTTGGACAAAACCTATCCCCATGCCCATGAATCCACAAAGAAAGCAAAAGGACGGGAGGCGCTCGTATCTCAGATCAACCCAGAACCAATCCCCGCCGGGCTTCTTCAGCTTCAGCTTTGCCTTCAAAGGTTTAGACACATCAAGTTAGACACGCACACGCATAAATGTTTTTCCCGCACCCTTAAAATTCCGAGGGTCATCCGCTTCAAACACCCCAATTGAGTTCCCCAAAAGATCTGCAACTTTTGCTGACATAAAGCCTTTAGGTAGATTATGAATCTACACCCAGAAGGAGGCCTTATCCAGGTTAACCTCCAAGGGATCAACCTTCTCCGCTAACCTATGCAGCACTACCAAATTCTGTTCAAACGTCCAAGGTCCATTTTCCAGCACTCGTGATATATCTGTCTCATGAAATAACCAAAACTTAAACCTCTGACTCCCGAACTCACTAACATGGACACTCCTCGCAGGGCGCCACGCCGTCGACAAGACATCTCTGAGAACGACAAACTTCACCGGGCGATCTGTAACAACACGCCCTACCACCGAGAAACAGATATCAACCACCGGTTCAGCAACGTCGTCGACTTCTACCACCACCCCCTCCTCGTCGTCGCCAATAGTTAAGCCTTCGCAGGCCCCCGCAAGACCACTCGTACCACCCTCCTCCATCGACGCACAAGCGAAAACCGCAAAAGAAACCTTACCGGAAAACCTAGTAACGGCTGAGAAAACCCTCAAAACCCTCCACGAAATGAGAGAGAGAAAAACCTGTTAATTAAGTTATGTGTTTTATATTAACTAAAAGTTTAATTTACTTTTTTGAAGTTAAGATTTCTAAATTCAATTCATAC
Organism: Ipomoea triloba; assembly: GCF_003576645.1. Lineage (NCBI taxonomy): Eukaryota > Viridiplantae > Streptophyta > Magnoliopsida > Solanales > Convolvulaceae > Ipomoea > Ipomoea triloba. The sequence continues at coordinate 1,160,318 of NC_044920.1, read as the reverse complement.
ATATATTATAAGAGTAAATTCCACCAAAGGTCTCTTGGCTTTGGTGGCAATTCCAAATTTAGTCACAGACTATCGTTTTTGCTATTTAATATCCCAGACTATTATTTTTTGGACACTTTTAGTCATTTTCATGACTTCTTTTATTTTTTAGTAAGGGCATTTTTGTCTTTTCTATATTTTTATTTTGTTATTTGTTCGATTTCAACCGGTTTAATTGGTTTAGGACTTTAGATAATCTTTATTTTTAGTAATCATATTTTTCAATGGGTTTTTAGTAAAGTTCTAAAGCAATTAAATCAGTTGAAACCGAAAAAATAACAAAAGAAAAATATGAAGAGACAAAAATGCCCTTACTAACAATAGGAAAAGTCATGAGAAAGACTAAAAGTGTCCAAAAAATAATAGTCTGCGATGTTAAATGTCAAAAACGATAGTTTGAGACTAAATTTGGAATGTCACCAAAGACAAGGGACCTCTGGTATAATTAACTTTATATTATAATCAGAGGGCTATGCTACATTCCCACTCTAATATTTAAAACTTTAGCGTGACAATATATGATTAGTTACGTTCCTTTTATATTTAATTCATACGAAGTGAGTATTTTTTATTTTATTTTTAAGTGACAAAAGAAATTAAATATAATGTAGTCATTATGTAAGAGTGTGCACTTGATAAGTCACAGGTCTATTTAACAGTTTATAAACCACATTATAGAGGTAAACCACACTATAAATTAAAGACCTTGTGCGACAAATTAGACTGGAAAGATGTTGACAATAAATTAAAAGAAATTTATTTTCATGTAAACATTTGCAACTAAAATGAAAGAGAAAATAACATTATTCTTCTAATGTTGTAATACTTCAAGACTAATTAAGAGATCAAATATAATAAGTACGTAGCAACATAGGGGTTTCGCATAAATGGGATCATTATATTGTTGATAACACGAAATGCCAAGAAACACATATATGCTGCTTGTCGGACGTACGTTTTATATAACCACCTTTAATTTCCTACTTAATGAAGTCTTCAATTCAACATAAATCCCACTTTCAATTACTACATTATATTCCCTCTCTCCCTCTTTCTCTTTCTCTTTCTCTTTCTCTCTCTCTCTCTCTCTAATACCCAAACAAATAAGCTATATATATTATATATCATCAACAAAATCTTTAATTTAATTAGCCATGGCCAATGGAAGGTTAACGTTGTTGTTGCTGATCTTCTGTTTTATCATAGTACATGAGGTATTTTAATTAATTCATATATATTAATGTATATAATTTCCAAAATTTTTCGTTAATAATTTCAGGTACTATGGTTTTAATTTTCAGGTAGAGATATACAATGGTCACCACTTGACAGTTGCTGCTATAGGTACGCCAAATATATTTCATGAAAAAAATTCTACGATGTAATATTTGTTTGGTAATATAATGTTATTGATAAAATTTGAAATTTTTGATATGATGTTAAGATCAATATATGCGAAAAGAGAATTCTTCAAGATAATCGGAATTTGTAACATAACATATAGAAATTATAAGATTAGAGTTGATATGCGATTAAAGAGTAGTTAATGTAAAAAGAGAATTCTTTACGATAGAGAAAAAATTAGAACTTGAAGCATGGTAATATTTACTTGGGTTTTTTATATGATTCAATTTTATCAGGTAAGGTTGATTTTTTTTTATTTTTTTTTTTTTTTTGGTGATGAGTGAAACTTGCACCACTACTCAAGAAAGTGTACACTAGATAAACCTCACTTTCTATGTAATAACTCATAATAAACAACATAAGAGAGCCAGAAAGGTAAACCATATGTATTAGAAGCGTTGGGTGGAGGTCAATGAAGGGTTCGTAAGTCTAGCAATTAGTGGCTAGGGGATTGTTGGGCAGAGGCCAATGAGTGACCAAGTTTAACAATTTGTAGCTAGAGAATTGTTAGGCGGAGGCCAGTACGTGAATGACCAAGTCTAGCACCCTGTCTCTAAAAAATGTGAGGGTATATAAGGAAATAAAGTTACACATTCATTGTGAGCTATAACTTTTTGACGTAATGGTATACACTCAATCCTAAGAAATAGTTCGAGTCCCAGCAAAAGCAAAAACTGTGCAATTAAGGCTGATCGGTGCTGGGAGGGGAATTGTTAGACGGAGACCGATAAACGACTTAAGTGACGAGTTTGACTGAAAAACTGTTGACAATAATTAAACTCATTACCTTATGAAATGTAACGAATATTGTGATGCATGCGGTGCAGATTGCCCGTCAAAATGCAGTTATCGTTGCAGCAAGTCGGGGAGGCATAAGATGTGCATGAGGGCATGCAAAACATGCTGTCAAAGGTGCAATTGCGTGCCGCCGGGGACCGCCGGAAACGAGAATGTTTGCCCATGTTATGCCAACATGAAAACACACGGTGGCCGCCACAAATGCCCTTAATTAACCAATTCAATTATATATATATATATATATATATATATATATATATATATATCTTCTTTTGAATATTCCTAATTCAATATATATGATGTTGTAATACATAATTAAATATTAATATATGTGTGTGATAACTATATATGGATTTGATGAGTACATTGTAAACGGAGGCCATATATTTTTACATTTTAAAAACTTATATATCTTCCTCAAGTTTTATATAATCACCATTAGAATCTGTTCACCTTTAATTTTGACTTATTTGACCACTATTAGTTGTTTGACTTGGTTAAGTGTTTGGTTAATAAGCTTTTTGTAACTCTAAAATGCTAAAATTCAAAAGACTACTCAAAGCAGTCTTTTTATTTAGCTTTTTGAGAAAAGAAATTATACCAAACAGCTAATTTATCAAACAACTTTCTACAATCAGTTAATGTTATCAACAAATCATACCTTCTAACCCAATTAGCTAATAGTCATTTACCAAACAGGGCCTATATAATCATGATTAGAATATGTTCACCTTTAATTTTAAGGTTTTTAATTTTTAGTATTAAGACATTCTCATTTGATTTTGTTTGTTTTTAATTTTATTTAAAAAAAAAAAAAACTAAACCTAGTCTAAACCAAATAAAAAAAAAAATACTCAAGGCGTAACCACAAAATAATTAGTAACCAAGAATGTCTCAATTTTGCCAAAAATTCAACAACATAAGACAGCTCTTGGAGTACGTATGCCAAAATGACAGAAAGGACCCAAAGGCCAAGCAAGCTGCAAGGATGCACACAAGCCCACAGACTAGAACCAATAAATGAGTGGCGCATAGGTCTAAAATAGGAGCAATATCATATATGTAAGTAAAAACAAAGCATACATGCCTAAAGTAAATACAATGGTACACAAGCCTAAAGCAAATACAATAGCACACATGCCTAAAGCAAACACATGCAATGGTTGGCATGCCAAGTAATCGTTGGCACGAACGGGACGATCTGTATTGCCATCATCACTTTCAGCAAGTGGTTAACAGATGCAAGAATATAAGGGTACGGTTTTCAAAAAAAAAAAGTTTCATCTCTTTTCCCAATTATTAATAATCATTCTCATTCCACCCTACTACTAAACATGCAAAATATATACTTTCACCAAAACCCATTATCATTACCAAGTATTTGATACCTATTCCGATTCCGATGCCCATGTGCGAACCAAACACACCCTAAATAAATAAGAAGAAGCAAAAAACAAAGAATATTCAAATTTAAGAATATTGTGTGTATACTCGTTATCTTGAGATCCTTTCACCCCTCCACCAGCCACATGATGTGCTTATACAATAATGCCATATCACAAAATATACTTGTACATTAATATCCACAATAAGTATATATATATTAATCTTGATAAGATTTGAATCTTTCACCCGGCCAGTAACATGAACGCTAAAGCGTGAATACCTTTATTCCAATTGTCTCTACAAGAAAACAAAATAAAAAACATAATACAACCAAACATCCTACTCATAATCACCCACTGCACAATAATGCAGCATTTACTAACTTTATTTATTCCATTTACCTCCCACACATTGTACAATACCCTTACACTAGCTTTACCCTTCATCATCCTCTCAAAAGATATTCATTTTGCATTATGTATATATTTGTATAGCAAAATTTAAGGGCATTTGGGGTGGCCTCCATGGGTCTTGAGCTTGGCATAGCAGGGGCAGAGATGGGTGTTGCCGTATGTGCCCGGCGGAACGCAGTTGCATCTCCGGCAGCACGTGGTGCATGCTCGACTGCACACATTCTTTCTCGACGCCTTTCTGCATCTTCTTCCACAAGCATACCTACAATCTGTGCGTTGCACACCCATATATACATACATTTCAATTCCTCAAAAAAAAACTTTACATTATAAGCTAAAGTGACCACCAGGCCAGGATACAAGTCTCCGAGGTCTAAAGTGATGGTCATTATATAAGTCTTGAAATCGCCTAAAGTAAGATACGAATTAGTCTTATCGTGTAAACACCTGAAGTGACTACCCAAATACTAGTCTAATGGTGTAAAGGCCTACATAAAGTGACTATCTAATTAGGGGTGTCAAGGTGGATTGAAACCGACGGGTTAACCGTAAATGGTACCGCAGTGGGACGAGTTAAGTCCTAGAATCTTTTGCCTACGAAAATGCGAGCCTAACTGGCTTAGCAGGTTTGCGTGCACGGGTCGGCCTGCCGGCTTTTCATAAATTAAAACGTGTGTCTATATATATATAAACATTCAAATCTTAAAAAATGTAATTGTTTTTAAATTTTTAAACACGAAAAAATTAATACTATTTAGGTTAAATTATTTAAATATAAAATAATACTAATAATATAATTTATTTTTTTTTTGAAGTTAGGCCCGCTGAGCCCATGGGCTTCGCAGGCCAGCCTGCAAATGCCCATGAAAAAAAAATAAAATAAAATAAAAAAGTCTACAGTAGGACGAGTCATCAGCTAGCATTGGCACCCTTGATCTAAATACAGGTTTAATTTATAGATCTAATGGGATGTAAGTCTTGGGTAATAATAAGCTAGTCTTATGGCATAAAGTGACTGTACTTCTCAATTTAGATTCATTGGCATAGGTTCAAAAAAAAAAAATCATTGGAATATAAGGGGCGCAGACTAAAATAATGACTAGTATATAAATTTTGGGATCTAAAGTGACCACTAGGATACATATGTTAAGGTTAAAAAAATATATAAGTCTTGAAATCATCTAAAGTAACTATTGACATATTAATCTTATAGCGTAAACCTATATGTATAAATTTAGATCTAATAGCTAGGATATAAGTCTTTGATCTAAAATAACTATCAAACTACAAGCTAGCTAGTCTTATGATGGAAAGTGACTACATACCCAGATACAAGTTTAGATTTAATAGGATATAAGTTTCGAGATCCTAAAATACAAGTTAGGTCTATTGGGATATAAGTCTCGGGGCCTAAAGTGACAATTAAGATATGAGTTTTGGTATAGAAATAACTACACAAACTAAGTTTGTATTGATCGATCGAGAAAAAAAAAAAAATAGGGTACTCTTGAAAATGTTGTCCCACTTGACAAGTCATTACAAATTCTCAACCAAATTTAGCGAAAAAAGAAAAGGGCGGGGGGGGGGGGGG